>NC_058409.1:71579011-71778273 GCF_002201575.2 Neomonachus schauinslandi | reverse complement strand
CTCGCTATGTCTCTCTCTGTCAAAAAAATAAATAAAATCTTTAAAAAAAAAAAATGTTACAGCAGCTTTGCTATGACATTCTGCTGGGTCACATGAAGAAACTCTTATGGATATTTACTGCGGTGGCTATTTACTTGTTAGAGAAGATGTGTTATTTAATATGACTTCTTTGTTTTGTTTTGTTGCAGTTACGAAACAAATGAAAAGAATTTCTCATTTCTCTTTCACTCTGTTTACTAATACTCTTTGGTATCTTTCTGAAATTGTAACTCACAGTGACAAAAATAGAGTAAGGAGTGTCTGAACAAAAAGCCAAAAACATCTGAATTATCTACTTTTGATCATTTCTCCAGCATTTTCTACAGGCTAAGCACATAAATGAATAGGGCTCTGGGTCTGCCCTTTCCCAAGATAGAAGTGTTACAAGTTCAGCACCAGATTTCAAAGTCTAGATAACTATTTAAAAAGAATTTATTTTAAATTCCTGAAGATTTCCATTAAATTAATACAAGTTCTATAGTCATTGTTCCCTTTTTAATTTGAGAATAGCTTTCTCCTAAAGACTGCTAACATTGTGATTTAGAACCAGAATCTGTAAAATTCCTCCGTCCCTAAGGAGAGCAAGAAAATGTTCTTAGGAAGTGGTCCTATGCTTGAACTTGACCTCTGTTCTTTAACTCAATTTTTTTTAAGGTTTATTTATTTATTTATTTATTTATTTATTTATTTTAGACAGAATGAGCGGGCAGGAGTGGGGGGGGCGGTGGGCAGAGGGAGAGGAAGACAGAATCTCAAGCAGACTCCTCACTGAGCACGGAGCCCATTGCGGGGCTCCATCTCACCATCCTGAGATCATGACCTGAGTCAAAACCAAGAGTCAGATGCTTAACTGACTGCACCACCCAGGCACCCCTAACTCAATTTTTAAGAAAACTAAGAAAATCTGTTTATCAAGATGAGACTACTTTATATCAGGTCTGTAAAATCTGACTCTGCACTTCTGGATTTTTTTTTTTTTTAGATATTTTACATTTCAGCATATTATTTTTAGCATAATTGTTGAGGGTCTGAAAATTATTACTCTTCCCATAAATATACAGCTTTCAAGGGCTGGTTAATACTAAAGGCTATCAAATAAATAGAGGCTTTTTTCCCCCCATTGGAATGTTTCTACAAATTGATAATTATTAAATATCATTCTATTTATAGAAGGTACAGTCAACTTTCCAAGAACAGAATAGAAAAGAACATTCATATAAAGAGTTTTGCTTTTTTAATCAAATGAAGCAAATAATCAGGCTTTAAATCCTTAAACCTGTAAACTGCCATTTTCATGGCAACAGTGAATCCAGTGACTTGCTTCTTTGTACATAGTGCTCTACCCATGCAATGTGCTGAATTTTTAAATTAGATTTTTTAGTTATTCCTACGGAGTTTGATGTTTCTTAGAACACACCCTAAAATTATGTGTATGCTTATTCATTAGTCTGGAAGAATGCAAAATGAAGGAAGAATTGTCAACTGGAAGCTGATTTTGCACGGGACCTCTTCTCAGCCGGAACACATGAAACAATCTCGTGTGTACACATCCTACAACACCGTCCAGAACGACAGAAGAGGGGTGGAGAAAATGGTGGATCCAGGGCAGGTCTGTGTGGCTCCGTTCTTGAGTGTTCTTGGCACACTCTTTCTTTGAACCATAGTCAAAATGTAGTGAGGGAAGCTAGATCTAACTTTCAAGCAGGGAGTGAGTCAAGCATGGGTGGGGAGGAAAGGGAAGGGAGTGCTAAACTATTTTCCGTAAAAGTCTAATGTTTTTTAAGTTTATTCTTTTGTCCAGCATTTAGAAATCAAAATTACTGAATTCAAAATTATGAAATTCTCTAACATGACTTTTCTCCATTTATGACATAACAAATTATAAAGCCAGCTCTCTTTATGCACAATCACACATGCCCAATGTCTGTATTACACTTAGTTTTTAAGGATTTTTTTTTACATTGTCTCATTTAATCAATGATCCCTGTACCTAGAGAAGACAGGCATTAGTATGTTCATTTTCCAGAAAGAAAACCAAGGCTCAAGTGACCAAGTCCTGTAAGCTTCTGTTTATTAATTCCTTAACGGACATTTCTTGGCAGCTCTGAGGGAAGCTACTGAATCACAATTTCTCTGAGAAAATTTCATAGGATAGCTAGTCAGTCATTCCCATTCCTTGTCTCAGCCCACTGAGGTTACGGGCTTCTCCCTTATCAGACAGTGGGCAGGCACCCCATTTTCTTTATTTCTTAATCCCCCAGCATCTAGCACAGTGCCTCAGATATAGGAGGTAGGTTATCAGAATTCCCAGAATGAGCTTTCCTGATATCTGACTCAGTGACGGGTATTTTGGAAGATACAAAGACATAAAATTTATTTAAGAAACTTATAAACTAGCTGTGTGAAGTCCTCAGCTCAGATTCTGGCTCCATTTATATTCTGCAAAGTAGTTCCCCCCTCCCCCGGGGGCCCCACCCAAGGGCCTCACTTCACTATCCCAGAGGCAAGTTGACCTTATGAGTATTTCTCCCTCCAAGATTCCTTAAGGGCTATTAATAAGACCCGGTAGTTGTGAAAATGTTGAATACTTCCACAATGGTTGACAAAGAGCTGCTTCTCCACTATCTCCAGTTCTGCCCTACCCGGTTCATCACCCTCGTCTTTCCCAAGACCCCTTTTTAAAACTCAGAGGCTGAAAGGGTAGCTCCTGACAGAACATGGGGCCTCCAGGAAACTTCTTGCACATGAAGCACGGTTAGTGCCTTCTGTGTGACTTATTAAATATTTTAATATCAGCTTCCTCCCAAAACATGGGCAGGGAGGAAAGGGAGTGGGAAAGGTCAGCTATTTTCTTTCCATAAGATGAAGCTGTATTATTTTTAAATTTTTTTCTTTCATCCAAAATTTATCAACTTAAATTATAGAATTCAAATTTATTAAATTCCCTAAAATGAATTCTACTAGAGCAGGCAGACAAGTGAAGGAGAGTAATACATACATCATCTCTTTCAGTCTTCAAAACCATCAGACATGAAAGTATTCTTGTCCGCATTTTATAGGTGAAGTTCAGGGAGATAAAACAGGTGTCAGGGGTATATCAGTAAGTATAAAAGTGAGGACCGAACCCCGAGTTAGGATGTTTCTTAGGCCTCACACTCTCTCTGCTTCTCCAATAGTCTCCCAAGGAGTAGGCAGCGGGCATGGGCTGCATCTGGCTTGCTTGGCTCTAAAGAGGAATCTTCTTCCTTTTGTCGGTGGCATTCTGTGTTTTAGGAGCAGCCCACGCAAGAGAACCTGAAAAAGAATCCCCTCACGTCAAAAAGCCCCAATGGCGACAGTTCAGGGAGCAGAAAGGATGAGGTGGTGAAGGCAGCCCCATCCGAGGCCATGCTGAGACTCCTACAAAGTGCTTTCAGCAAAAACTCACCCCCAAAGCAATCACCAAAGAAGTCTCCAAGTGCAAAGCTCCATATCCCTTATGAAAATTTCTATGAAGCCCTGGAAAAGCTGAACAAGCCTTCCCAGCTTAAAGACTCCGAGGACAGTCTATATAACGACTATGTTGATGTTTTCTATAACACGAAACCTTACAAGCACAGAGATGACCGTCTGCTGCAGGCATTGGTGGACATTCTGAGGGAAGAAAATTGACATCAGTGTGTGGTCCTGAGTTGGAAATATTCACGCTTCCTCCTTTCCCTTAGATTTTTGTCTGTGTCTGAAGTGGTCATTTTGGCCGTTGGTTCTTATGCTTATAATATTCTTTTGTGGTACTTTTGCTTTTGCTCCCCAAACTAGACATGTGAAAGGGATGAGCTCAGGTTAAAAATCCCACTTCCTGAATTGATCATGACTCCTTCAAAACACATCTTCCCCGCATGCACAAGTGAAATGTTTTGTTCTTTATGGAGCCACAGTTCATTTCGCTTGTGGTCCTCACGCCACACTAGAATGCTTCCTTGAGCCCTCCCATTTCATTTCTCAAAAGAAAAGGCATCCCCCAGGTCAGAGATTCATTTGAAGAAGTAATCTGCAAAGATTGAGAGCAAATAAAACTGCTCCTATAACTTGTCTCCTGTCTTTTCCACGTGGTTCTTTGAGTTGTGAAGCCCAACAGGGTTGGAAAGTTTCTAATGGAAGAGTTCACAATTAGACCCATACCCTTGGCTTTTCTACCCCCTAGCACTACTCATTCAGGGAGCGGCCATTTGGTCATTTTGGGGAGAAGCTGAGTCATTGAGATCCAGAAACAGTCCTCCAAATCTGTGTTACGTGGTATGAGCAGTTTTAGACCATTTTTCTTGGCTTGGTGTGCTGTGTAGAGGCCTCTGTGACTCTAAAGTTGACCAGGACTTGTGTGTGCTTTGGTCTTCCTCCCTTTCCCCTTATGAAGGTTTTTGTTACCTATTTCCTTTCTCAGCCACAAGCTGAATACTAAGAGAACTAATTCATATTACTTTCTTAGAATAGAACTTATACTTGGGACTTGGCAAATTCCTAGTCATATTTTTTCAACGATACTAACAGGAAACCACTCATGACACAGAAAACCAGTGTAAACAGGAAAATATTTATAATGGAGAGAGCCAAGGGAAGATTTTGTTGGTTTTTTAAATTGTATTCATTTGAACAGGTTTTTCTGGATCTTTAAAACTAAGTGTTCATTCCTTACCACTAATGGCTCTTTCCCAATGTTACAACTGATAGCATTCAAATATTTACTCAATAGCTTCCAGGATTCAACTCAAGAGGACACAAACTGGCAGCCCACAGGCCCCATTTGTCCCTCAGGCAGATTTTGTTTGGCATGTCAAATGATTTATAAATATGAGTGATTCCTGAAAATATGAAATTTCACATAAAACTTGATTCTCAGACCCATTTTCCCTCCTGGCAACAGTTGGCTAGCATTGAATAGCGTTGAAATCTGCCCAGCTAGATTTGAGTGCAAGGTCCCCGAGTTGTCCTGCTCCGTGTTGCTCACAGTGGCTACCTTACCGGTCAGCACCCAACAAGAATTTCATTTTTTGCCACTGCTGCATGAAACAACACATACAAAGTGTAAATGAATTCAGGAAAACAAACAAACAAACAAACATCTACTTCTTTCAGGTAGGATATGTATAACCAATAACTATGAGAACTTGCCATGATCTGGTTAATTTATAGGTGGGGGAAAATGATATTTGAGACCCCGGAAAGTACCTCTGAAATCTAGCTTGATATATTTGTTTCATCTCGCCTCCCCTGGATGCCATTTATACTGAATTCATTAACTGCTAACCCCTAGCTTCCCAATTTCTAGGCGCTCACAAAGGTTCCAGTCATCTACGATGTTGGCATTCTCCCATTGCATTTGCTGTTTGTAATTCTTCCCTAAAGTTGGAACTTCAGAAAGCCACACATGAACTAGACCAGAAAGAGAACACTAGAGTCTGTCACTTGCTATGGCTTGAAGTGTGGTAGGTAAGACCAAGTTTCACCTCCTAGCCTACCATTTGTATTTGTGCACAAGCAAAGTATTTGCAGAGCAATCCCCAGGATGCTTCAAGGATGTTCTCCTAAAACAACTGCCGTGTCACTCTATCCTTAGAAGTTCCACATGTTGTTTGATACAGAGTGTTGGACAGAATTTTGAAAATAGCAGCACATCAAAAAAGTATTAAAGCCAAAAAGGATCAGAGAGTTATTAGATAAGTTGTCAACTAAAAAACAAAGCTAAGGCCCAGAGAGGCCAATGAATGGTAATAAACAAAAACTCATCGTTTCCCCTTTCCTACTTTCATGCTCACTGTATGAAGCTTTCTTTTTTATCCTTCTAACAGTATCTTTTCCTGGTTGAAACCCCAACCAACTCATTGGATTGTAGCCAAAGTTTCACTCTGGAGAAGCTTTAATATTTAAATAAAATCATGTTTGAATGTTTCCAACCTGGAGTATATTGTTCAGGCATAAAATATTTTTGTCAGTCTTTCTTAGTGCCTGTGTGGATTTTTGTGAAAATGTAAAAGAGGAAACTTATGTAATATTTCCCTCAGAATTTTAAACTCTATTTTCTTTACAGGTGTTTATAATGTACTGATGCTTTTATCAGAATTTTAAAAGGCATAATAAATTATATTAAAGAACCAAAAATTTCCTGAGAATAAGAAAGTTTCATCCAATAAAATATTTTTGAAAGGCATGTTCTTCTGTCAGTGAAAAAAAAAAGTATAATATGTATATGTGTTGTGATATTAAAAGTGACATTTGTCTAATAGCCTAATACAATGTGTAGCTGAGTTTAACATGTATGGTCTTAGCATCTTTAAGGGAACTCCCACATTATACACTTGATGTATTAACCAGAATATGTAAAATATGCTTATACATCAGAAGAATAAATGGTTTCTCACTAAGTCAAAAAGGAAAAAGTTCATGTTTCCAACAAAACAAGATCTCCTCTTACTGTGTTTCCCAAATGAACTGTAAAAAAAGAAAAGTTGAAAGTTTATATTAAGATGTTAATTCCTTTTGAGAAAAATGGGCTTTCTCAAAGGCAGTTTAAGAATTTACCTTAATAAGTATGTTTCATTCTCTTTCATAGCTCAGTCTTTTCCTTTTTTCAGAACATTCAAACTTGTATGACTGAGCCTTCACTGAAGTGTTGAGGAAAAAAAGAAAAACAGAAACTAAAGGGGCTGACTATGTGTGAAAGGACTTGCAACAATTCCTCAAAAATGACTTATTTAAAGGCCAGATACAGTAGCTCGACATTCAACTCTCCCCGGAGGTCACTTCATTAGAAATTCCCAACTTCCAACTTTGATCTCCCATCCTCAGGCCCACATTCCTCTCTTGCTTCAAACCTCCATCACTGGAATGTCCACCCTGCTACTTCAGAATCTGACCTCTTCCTCCCAGGGGGGTTGGTTTTTCCCCAGACTCCATTCCTTTCTCCCAAATCATAAATACTCAGTCAAACTAAATGATTTTTCAAGAATTCCAGAAGAACAGTTCTATCTGGCTTTTGTCCTTGAAATCCAGCCATCTTCAAAGTCTACCCACTACGAGGGCTGAAGATAACTATTTTCTTTTGAATGCCCATGAGGTAACTTTTACATTAGCCATGTGCAGGCTGCAAGTACAAATCCAAATACATACTGAGATAAATGTTAATTCTTAAATACAATTTCAAATCCATAAGGAAGAAGAGTAAGGTTTTCCTAACTGCCTCCTAATTTTTCAAGGCTATAGTACTAATACACATGATGATGATAATGATTTACTCAACCCCTCACAGCCCCCGCAGACAGAGTGTAGTTTCCTGGGCCATCTAGGTTGAGCTTGACCCTGTGATTTGTTTTGGCCAATGGACGTGATGCAAGCAAAGACCTTCGATGTGCTTGCACAGTTTGGCTTGGCTCTTGCTTTACAGTGTTCTAGTGCTATGAGAGGAGTATATGCCCCAGGGAATTACTGCCCCGACAGCCTGTTTCCAGAACAAAGGTATATGGAGCAGACCCACATTATGCAACCAAATCCAGCCAATTCACAGCACACAACAGAGCGGTCCAGATGAGGGCTGCCTAAATAAGTTGAACTTGTCACTATGGCAACTTAGGAGAATGAGAATAAATACTTGTTGGAAGCAACTGAGTCTTGAGGTAGTTGGTCATGCAGCCTTACTGAGCCAACAAAACTGACTAATACAATAGAAGTTCCATTTGTTCATTCTATTACCAATACCATCCCTCTCTTTCAAATTGTGCCTTCCTGAGTCTAGAGCACACATACAAAAAAAGCTAACATTAAATCATACACCTCTGAATGCTGATCCCATAGCTAAACAAAGACCTTGCCCAAATTTTGAAATTTTCATTTTTAAAAGGTATGCCTTAGCTTAGTTCATCCTGAAATCAGAGCTAAGATAATGAATAACTTTTGTATGGGTAATTTGTTTAGGAGATAATAGTAGAGAGAAGTGACTCACACATACCTGAGACTTGCATGAAGTGACACTGATCAGCCCAAGACTTCCCAAAGTCTAGAACTGATGTTTCAACTGATAATGGCATTGGTAGAAGGTAATTCAGAACCAACACCTGTGCTCTCCTTACTCCCCCATTCCTACACCATCCAATGTCTTGATACTTCCATTATTCTCTCTCAGAAGTTAGATGCAACCTTAGGGCAAGGAAAAAAACTTGATTGGCTCAGATCAAGTTTACACTACTTACTAGAAAGGCAATACTTAATAGAAACAAAGATCTCTTATAAAAAGGAAGTTATTTTTCCTCACCTGGGTTTTGGCTTGCAGTCTGTGTATTTGTATAGTCTGCATTACCTGAATATTGCTATATATAGATATTATGAAAGCATTACTCTATCATCAACGTATGACAAGGAATTGACTATAGTTATTAGTCATGGCATGTCTGAGGGAAGCAGAAATCACTTCCCTGTTTTCTTTTCTTTTTTAAAAAAAGATTTTATTTATTTATGAGACAGAGAGAGCACGAGCCGGGGGACAGAGGGAGAGGGAGGAGGAGACTCCACCCTGAGCAGGGAGCCCGACATGGGGCTCAATCCTGGGATGCTGGGATCATGACCTGAGCTGAAGGGAGACACTTAGCCAACTGAGCCACCCAGATGCCCCACATCATCACTTCTTTTCCAGACACCACCAGGGCCCAGCCCAAAACTAATTCTTGGAGAGGGTCTAGCACTCTCCCTACTTCATGCACAATTTTCAGTTTATAGCAGGTGTCACTTGCATGTTCCACAGTAGTGTGCCAGTTTGTTTTGGAAGATGTAGCGCTTTTTGGATAGTACAAATTTTGAACCAAAATTTTTAAGGGGCTTGAAGTGAAAGAGAAATGTTGGACTATTTCAAGTTATCTTACCAGAGAGAACCAGAATGAAGAAAACCCACTGGTGAGATCTTATCTTTTCCAACAGAGTTCTAACAGGTGGATCAAGCCCACCTTGTTTATCTGAACATTCAGTCCGTGGCTCTGGTCATTCCTCACCAGCACCTACTAAACATGAATGAATGGTTCTGAATCTGCTGCCACTTTGTTAATGACATTCTATTTACTTACAGAAACCAAAAGGCCATCAGCCTTAAGCTTATCAATTGATTGATGTAAATGATATTGTTATAATCATTAAAGAGCCCCCCAAAAGTCTGAAAATGTAACACCAATACAAAGTGGCTAGAGGTGTGGGCTCTAGAGCCAGCCACAAGTGAATCTGAATCCTGGCTCTCTCGTCTCCCAGTTGTGTGCCCTTAAACAGGTTACTTCATCTCACTGGGTCTTATTTCCTCATCTATAACAAAGAAGTCTACCACTTAGAGGTTTGCTATTAGGATTGAATAAGATAGTGCAGATAAATAATTTAGTGCAGCTCCTGGACCTAGTAAAAGTTCAATAAATGTTAGTTTTTATTATCAGTGAGACTGCTGCTCTTATTATTGTGGTGTCGTGAAAAGAAAATGGATTTTAGAGCCAAACAGATTCAAATCTGTAGCTCTTACCTACAAATTCGATACAAAAGAAAATATTGGCATCAGTGAAAAAGACAGGAATACCATCACTGTTCAAGATGGTGTTGCTTGGGCAATTGTCATTCCAATGCGAAACTTCTTCTCCTAAGGTCACATTGGAATTCATTTAATAGTAGCAATGTAGAGTGACTGCAATGACAAGAGAGTGCTCAGAGTGACAGTTGGCACTAAAAGAGCAGTTACCCTAGGCCAGGGAAAGTCAGAGCTGACAAGTAAAGAGCAAGGAGGTATCAAGAAAAGCAAGTCATTTGTTTAATCTTGTCTTATGTCCAATCTTTTTCTTGTGGAATGAGTTGGAGTACCAGTTTTCAAATATAAACATTTTATCCAGCATTGAGAAGTATTTATATTAAAAACAATGAAAAGTAATGAGTTCTTAACTATATTCACAGCACAGTACATTTTCTAACTGAATTCTCTTAAAGATTATAAAACAAATAGGAGATAAATAATGTTATTGTCCCTGTATTGTAGAAAAGAAAGTTGAGGCAATGAGAGGTAATGTGGTTTGTTCAAGGTCACACAGATACTCAGTGGTAGAGATGAGATTTTAACTGGGCAGTTATTCCAGAATCCAGGTTGTATACCTTATGTTAGCAAGACAAAAAGGTGATGTAACATTTTAAAAGATATTTATAGTATGAGAAATCAAATGAGCACTGTACATCTTATACCATCAATTCTTTTCTGCTATTTGAAATAACAGAAATAACTTTTATTGCATTATTACTACAATATATTAAACACATATATTGTATATTTTCACAAGGATGAGTTAATTCATGAGAATAAGATCTACTATTTCTAATGTTTGCATTATTCTGCAAGTGAAGTGCTTTTACAGATATAGAAACTGAGATTGAGAGGTTAAGTCACCTGCCCAAAGTCACATGGATAAGCCAAGATTTTAAAACTAGTCTCTCTGACCCCATCTTTTCACTATGTTAATCTGTTTATAACTTTACATCTAAATTGTTTGAACTGGTGTCTTAATAGGCAATCTCATGCTTCCAGAAACAACTAGATTTTATATTGCTTCTTTACTTCCAATTTTAGAAACCCCAATAAATTTAAAAGTGATACAGAAGCTGTCCTTATCAGTCATCACTCCTTGACCTATCTTGAAATAAACCAAAGTTCTTCTCTTAGGGGAGCAACAGGCCAGCCCAACAGCTTAGGCATCGTTTGAATCAAAAATCAACCTCATATGAATTTATGTGTAGTGCAGACCCAGAGCTGCCAAATCATATTGAGAATTAGGATATTACAGTCTAGGCACAAACTCCCAGAGTTTTCTACTATGTTAGGGCCTTCTATTTCCCTTCCCATTCCTGGGCCTTCCTACGTTGATGCTAATTTGCCCTTTGTTTCCCCAAAGTGCATTCTGCAGCATATTGATCAGCGGGGTCTGTGTGCATGTATGTGTGAGTGTGTGTGGGGGGGGGTGTAGAAAAAGGATTTCCTGGTCATGTACGTTTGTAAAGTCCTGAATTAAAAATGAAGATTTTCATATTTCTTCACTGTATTTTTCAGAAATCCTTTTAATATACTAGAGTCCATTGTAACTCTCCAAGATGTGGATGCATTTCTCCAGACAGAATCACTTTTTCCTGGATCTTCTTCCAGGACCACTGTTAACTCACTTGGGTAGACATTATCTTCCAGCTTTCTCCAGTTAAGAATTTCCCAGTTTGATTCCGGGTTCTATCAGAAGTAAGGCTTATGATCCCCACATGCCTGATCATTTCTGAAAGCTCACAGCTCATGCCTTCTCCTCCCCTCAGTGCAAAATGCTGCAGTGCCAGTCAGCTGACAGAAAACAGGTGCCAACTGTTGGCAAGAAATGAGTCAGAGCCCATCAACTGGTAACTGAGGGACATCTGGAACTCATCTTCTTGAAGGAAGACTATTGAAATGTGGGGGGGAAAAGGGGGGAAACTACCAGTGACTTGTGTCCATAATATATAGAGTGGCCACTCTCCCAATTTTTAGGACAACTCAGTTTATCTCTGTGTCTGAGCATAAATTAGTATTTCAAAAGTGCCTTGTTGGACAATAATTATATACTGTTAGCAGTGCCTAGGTATGGATGGCCTTCTTGACTTGCAGATAATGAAATTACCTAAATTGTTTTCTCCCCCCATAATCAGAGAGTCTCCAAATTAGAAAGCAGTTATCTATTTTTCTACTTAATCTCCTACACTTGAGAGTGAATGCTGGGAAGGATTCTGGACAAAGTATTGCCCATTTGTAAAAAGGAATGCGGCTGAGGAAGCCTTTCCTTCTTCGTCTAGACCTCAGTGCACCTGCATACATTGTCCTGGATCTTGCTAGCTATCTAGAAACCTTCCCTTAAATAGTAAATCTATTTCTAGAGGAGCTCCCTAATTCCACAAGCTTCGGGTCTCATAAAACCTGGATCTGCCTCCTGCTTATCTTTCAGATCTAAGTCACCAAGTCCATAGACTCTATCTTTACCCACTTGTCTCCATCTCCAATGCCACTATCCTGCTCCACACTACCATCTTCTTTCAACAAAGTTCTCACTGGTCTCCTTTCATACTGTGATGTTTCTAAATTGTGCATCTTATCACATCACTCATCTCTAAAACCCACTGCATTTAGGAAAAGACCAACATTGACCTGGTTTGGAAGTCCTGGAAGTTGTAGCCCTAACCTGTCTCTATAGCTTCATGTCATCTTACTGTCTAACTCACTCCTTGGGTATAGCACACTGGCCTTTTTTCTTTTACTGCAATGGCCCAAAAAAGTCTTGGAGACATGCTATTCTACAAGAAATGCTCTATCTCCACTTCCTTTCTAGTTAATTTTTTTTCTACTTGCCCTTCGGAGCTCAATTTAAAAATCCCTTCACTGGGGCGCCTGGGTGGCTCAGTTGGTTAAGCGACTGCCTTCGGCTCAGGTCATGATCCTGGAGTCCCGGGATCGAGTCCCGCATCGGGCTCCCTGCTCGGCAGGGAGTCTGCTTCTCCCTCTCCCACTCCCCGTTTGTGTTCCCTCTCTCACTGTGTCTTTCTCTGTCAAATAAATAAATAAAATCTTTAAAAAAAAATCCCTTCACTGGGGAAGCCTTCCTGCCCAGTGTGCCAGATTAAGTCAGAACCTCTGACATATGCTTCTATAGAGCATTCATCACAAGGGTGATCGCATATCTCATTGTTTAGCGTCTGTCCCTTTGGTTGGAATGTAAATTCCACTAACATCTCTCATGTTAACTGCTCTAGCCTCAAAGTGTCTTAAGAAGGTGGATACTCAAATAGTTAGGGACTGTTTTATTGAGCATTTGGTTTATCTGCAGGGCAATGGTATGCTTTGAAAATTAGGAACTAAGGAACCAAATCCATACTTCTCAAGCAGCATGGATAGCTAATGTTAGTATTCGCTTCCTAGAGATGCAGGATAGGTACTGGCTCCAAGGTGAATTGCACAGAGGTGGTTTCAGTTCTGATTCTGTGACTTACTGCCTGGTGACACTGGATGATTCTCCCTTTCCAAGTCTCAGCTTATTCATCCGTAAAATGGTGAGAGTAATTACACTTACTTCATAAGGTTGGTTGTTTGCTTATTGGCACATACTTGTTAAATATCTACCATATGTCAGGCACTCTGAGAAAGACTAGAAATAGAGTAATGTGCTACATGGACATAGCCTCCACCCTCATGGACATGTTTTTATCCATCTTTATCCATCCTGAGCACTACTAGCACAATGCCTGGTATATAATAGTTTAATATGCAATTGTTGAATTATCTAATTGAGTTATTTTCACATCCATTTAATGTACAGTTGAAATGAAATTGCCAGTGAGTAAAAGTAGAGAAGAATCATAGCTGGTATTCATGGAGGACTCAATAAGTGGCAGGCAGAATACGAGCATGGTTCATGCATTGTTTCACTTAATCTTCATACATTGAAATAGATCCACTTATTATCCTCATTTTATAGAAAGGGAAATAGAGCACAAACAGCTAAAGTCACTTGATCAAGATGAAGTAAATGGTGAAGACGCATTTAAGCACAGGTAACTTAACTATATTGATAGCACCCTTCAGTTATATTAAACTCTAGCTGAGAATCCAGAGTCCTAGGGAGAAAGGAAATGAGAAGAGAAATTTAAAGCTCACAAAAGCAAACACTGACATCATAAAATCAGCAGGAAGATATCTTTCTTTTCTTTCTCTGACTATTTTCATCCAGCTGCTTACTTATCAAGATCTTGTACAACTTTTTATCTCTTTTGTTTTTATGTTCTACTGTAAGTAATAATAGACGTAACTATGTTAGACTACGTTTTATCTAACTTTACATGATAGGATTCAGTTCTTCAACTGATGACATAAGAATGCCACATAATTCCATGTATTTTGATAAGGAAATGCACTTAAAACCAAATTATAGTCTGCTGATCACTCTCCATACTGATTTCAAAGAATCCTGATGAAATCACATAATAAAAGGTAGACAAAGAAACAAGTCATAGGGGCGCCTGGGTGGCTCAGTTGGTTAAGCGACTGCCTTCAGCTCGGGTCATGATCCCGGGGTCCTGGGATCGAGTCCCACATCAGGCTCCCTGCTCTGCGGGGAGCCTGCTTCTCCCTCTCCCACTCCCCCTGCTTGTGTTCCCTCTCTCGCTGTGTCTCTCTCTGTCAAATAAATAAATAAAATCTTTAAAAAAAAAAAAAGAAACAAGTCATAGGTCAGATGCATTAATCACAAGGAAATCAGACAGACGATGAGTATCTGAAATCAAAAAAGTGTGTGTGTGACATGGCAAAGCAAACAGCCTCCCTAGGAGACCAAGACCCATTCACTGTCACAAGTCAGTAACCAAATCCAGGAGTCATCTGTGCACATGAATGAAATATTAAACAGACTTTTAAAGCTCTGGTTTTCTTTTTGACTTCTCTTAATCAATTATTTATGTGACTGTTATTGGTCATTACACCCAATTTAACATTGAAATCAGGAGGTCATACTAATCCACAGCTGAATATATTAACTTGCTTGGTATAGCCTCATGGTATTCACATGCAAAATTCCCCAGGAATAATTTATTAGAGTAGTGGTTCTTAAGGTTTTTTTAAATCAAGTCCCCTGTACATTCATTATTAAGCATTCCAAAGAGTTTTTGTTGATATGCATTACATCTATTCGTAAAATTAAAAGTGAGAAAATCTATTTATTAATTTTTAAGTTACAATAATAAACACATTACGAATTAATGTAAATAACATTTTTATGAAAAATAACTATTTCCAAAACAAAAAGTTATAAGAATGGCATTATTTTATATTTTTGCAAATCTCTTTAATGCCTGGCTTAATAAAAGAAAATTAGACTTTGTTATCTACTTCAGCATTCAATCTGCTACAAAATGATGTTTTGATTGAAGTATGTGAAAATGTAACCTTGCATAGACATAACTGAAAAAGGAAGAAGTAGAGTTGTAGATATTTCTTTTTGATACTACAGCAAGACTCAACAAATAGTTTCTTAAAGAGTAGATATAATGAAGACTCTGAAATCATATCAATAAACCTTTTACACTCTCTTATACTAAAATCTAATGGTCTATCTTGAACTTTGAATAGCATTTTTACCCATGCATAATTCAATAACACCATGCATTGTTATTTGGGAAACATTGAATCAATGAGTAATGCAGATATTCCAAATGTTGACATATTTCATCACACTATGATACTTTTTAAAAAGCACACTAGTTAATATCATCACCAATCTCAGACAAGTCTTCAAGTATTAAGAATTTGTCAAGCACATAATGGTAGATACAAGTTTTCTAAAATTTTAATTTCCTCTGAAAGTTTAAATTTTATCATTAGCAACAAATTCTGCCAGTTGTTTTCCTTGAAAGGACAGGCTCCCTTTAATCATTTGCAAGAAAATTTCTGCCACATATCCAAGTCAGAGTAACCACATTTTGTTTGTTGGTCATTTTTTTTCTAGTAAAAATAGTATGCTATGAAAATAAAACAAATCAAAACAAAAAACCCAGTAGTTCAACTTGCATCTCAAACAATTGCACAAATCTTGTCTTCATGACAACATGATAATTTGGTATACAGCAAAGTGCTTTATATAGATTTCCCATTCTGTCAACTGAATTATTAAAAAGGTACATATTCAAGTGTCAGTATTTTAGTGCTTCACCAGAGTATTCTTGAGTGCCATTGTTTTTTTTTCTTTTTGTTTTGTCTTTAAACTATGAATGTGTGATGGTGAGCATACAATGACTATTAGTACAGTTTGGTGCCACTGCCTTGAATCTTTCTATTGTGTTGACCATCAGTGCAAATGTTAACAAAGTGAAAAAGGCAACTAATATAAGGATTATTATGAAAACAGTTGTGGCTTTGCAGACACCCTTAAAGTTTGTCAAGAGTTTTCAACTGCCATGTGTCTACAGACTATACTTTGAGAGGACTCCTAGAATTTCCAGGACTATGCTGAAAAGAAGTAGTGAGAGTGGGCACCCTTGCCTTGTTCCTGATCCTAAAGGAAAAGCTTTCAACCTTTCACCATTGAGTATGCTGTTAGCTGTGGGCTTTTTACAGTTGGTCTTTCTTATGTTGAGGTACAGTCCCTCTATACTCAATTTGTTGAGTATTTTTTTTTTATGAAAGGATGTTGAATTTTGGTAAAAGTTTTTCTGCATCTATTGAGATCATATAATTGTTCTTTTGATCTTTCAGCCTATTAATGAGATATACCATATTTATTGATTTACATATATTTAACCATCCTTGCATCCCAGGGATAAATCTCACTTGATCATGGTGTGTGATCTTTTTAATGTACTATTGAGTTTGGTTTGTCAGTATTTTGTTGAAATATTGGCAGAAACAAAGCTAAAGGCATCACACTTCCTGGTTTGAAATTATACTACAAAGCCATAGTAATCAAAACAGTATAGTACTAGCATAAAACAGATACACAGACCAATAGAATAGAATTCAGAGCTCAGAAATAAACCCACAAATATACAGTCAACTTATACTGTTGGAGGCCAAGAATACTCAATGGGGACAACACAGTCTCTTCAATAAATGTTTTTAGGAAAACTGGGTATTCACATGCAAAAGGACGAAAGTGGACTCATACCATTCACAAAAATTAGTTTGAAATGAATTAAAGACTTAAATCTAAGCTCTGAAACCATAAAACTCCTGGGGAAAAAAAAAAAACCTAAGTAAAACGCTTTCTGACATTGGTCTTGACAATGATTTTTAGGATAGGACACCAAAAGCACAAGCAATAAAAGTATAAATCAACAAGTGGGACTACATTAAGCTAAAAAGCTTCTGCACAGCAAAATAAATGATCAATAAAATGGAAAGACAACCTAAAGAATGGTAGAAGATATTTGCAAATCACATACCTGCTAAGGGTTTAATATCCAATATATATAAGAAACTCATACAACTCAATAGTGAAGAACCAAATATCTGAAAGAAAAATGGACAAAGAAACTGAATAGACATTTTTCCAAAGAAGACATATAAATTGCCAACAGGTATATAAGTTGCTCAACATCACTAATCATCTGTGAAATGCAAATCAAAACTACTATGATATATCACCTCACACCTGTTAGAATGGGTATTACCAAAAAGACAAGAAATGACAAGTGTTGGTGAAAATGTGGAGAAAAGAATCCTTGTACACTGTTAGTGAGAATGTAAATTGGTGTAGCCACTATGGAAAATAGTATGGAGTTCCCATTAAAAAATTAAAAATAGAACTATCATATGATCCATCAAATCCACTTCTGGGTATATATCTGAACAAAATGAAATCACTGTCTTGAGGATATATCTGTACCCTCATGTTCCCTGCAGCATTATTTATAATGAGTGAAATGAGAAACATGTCAAGGCAAGGAATAACAAGGAAATTCTGCCATTTGAGAGGATATGGATGAACTTTGAGGCATTGTGCTAAATGAAGTAAGTCAGAGGCAGGGGGCCAGTGAGGGGGGGACGTTAAAGTGGTCTAGGGATACAAACTTCCAGTTATAAGAAAATAAGTTCTGGGGATCTAATGTACAACATGATGACTACAGTATATAATACTGTATTTCTATACTTAAAAACCGCTAAGAGTAGATATTAGAAGTTCTCAACACATGAGCATGCACACGTGCACACACACAAAGATAACTATGTGAGGTGATGGATGTGTTAAATAACCCTATCATGGTAATTTTTTCTCAGTATGTACATCTATCAAACCATCACATTGTACACCTTAAACTTAAACAATTTTATATGTCTATTATATCTCAGTAAAACTGGGGGCGGAAGGAGCCAATAATAAGTTATCCCAGATGATGATATGGAAACAATTTTTATTTTCTTCATGGTATTTTACAAGCTCTTAAAGATACTCATGAATTTTTCCCCATTGCCTTTCTTTTTACAACTATGGAGAAAGTGAAGGGGGGAGAATTCCATATTTTATCAAAAACAAAACAAAACAAAACAAAACCTTCCAAATTTGAAGAACTCTGAAATCTATCAGATTCTTTTATTCTATGGGCACTGCAAATCTTCCATTTCTAATGCTCATCTACTGTAGCTGAAGTTAAACTACTTCTCTATTACCATGTTTTGTTTCCATTATTCTGGTCAGGAGTCTTTAGTTGCAAATCACAGGATCATTTCTAACTAATTTAAGCAAAAGAGGATATATCAGTGTATATTAGGAACTTCATCAGAATCTCAAGGACCACCAGAGAGCTAGACTTAAAATGCTAAATACCTAGTAATAAAATACACAAGAACCATGCCCATCCACCTATAGGGGAAATGTCCAAGTGAAAACAACAGGCACTGACCGCACCTGGTACTGGGTGCTAGACATGCCACCACTTAAACCCAGAAGACCTGGAAGCCCTCTGCCCTCTAGCAGGAAACGGATCTGTGTGTGACCATATCCTAACACTGCTCCCTTCCTCATCCATATCTTGTCTGGGTAGCATCCAAATGGGGTAATCTAGGTCATATGCTTTTGTACCTTAAGGAATAAGGGATTCTGATGCAATCTTTTGCATATCATGACAAAGCAGGGCTCAAAATGTGGAAGCTATCAAGACCTATGAGTGTTTTCAAAAGATGTTGAGCAGCCATAGGGGCCTATTGTACTCACTGACACAGGGATTACTCAGATTGAAGTAGATAATATGATAAGTCATAAAGAAGGCTTGGGACAGTGTTCTCATGGTGTAGCATTCCCATTTCTCCCCACTTGGAAAGGGCAAATCAGAAATTCTTTCAGTCCACGATGCTTCCCATTATACCTTCTCTATGTCGAAAGTTCGAGAATAGATTCAATATCCATATCCATAGACATATAAAAGTTTTTCTGAGATACCCTTTTCTAAAGGACTGGCTTGTTTTCTGGAAATAGATCTGGTCCTAAATATTTCCCACTGTTTTCTCACTTGTAATATCAGCAAAAATCAGATAAATATAGGGGGAGAACATTCTGAATCCAAAAAACCCTGCATTTGGACTGGAAAACATATGGTTCCAGCAGACATTGCTTTGGTACCATGGAAACTCATCTTTTTTTTTTTTTTTTCACCAAGTATATTTGAATAGCTGGCAAGCATCCAATTTTGAGCAGAGCATGATGGGTTCTCTACATGAGGTGTCCCATCTTAGTGTTTTTACGAAAGTTTTACTGAAGTTTTATATCAACTTCATTTGCTAAATTGAACAGCAAATCCTACTACCCATACTCAGAATAGGCAAAATATCCATGCTTTTCAGCAAAAACAACCAGTTCAAGAAGATAGCAGTCAAGGCCAATGGTCTCTGGCATCCTGATAGATTGAAATTTCATATTCAGCCTTCTTCCCACCACTGAAATAGGAAAAGAATCTCTTGAGGTACTTCCTCCATTGAGTCAAAGAATGACAAGACTCCAACAACTCAGATTCCACCAGTATGAAATCATATGTTCCATGGCCAATATAGCCAGCCTCATAGATGACAAACCCACTCCTGTTATGCTTTTAAATATTACAATTCCTTTCTTAAATGTGAAGTTATTCACAAGTCTGTCTTCAAAAGGAATAGCTGTTCTTATTCCCTTTGGAAATGTCCACAGGGCTACAAATCTTCCAGTGTATTAAACAATTTTCTAAAAGCCCCCCACCTTACTAAGAGAAAAACCTGCTGTTCCTGAAAAAGACAAATAGCTATACTCTGTGGAATATTTTTGGAGATTAAGTTAGAGAGTTATATTGCATTGGTCTACCTGTTTTGGCAGAGAAAATCAACTCTTTGTTACAGAACCTGAGATATTTCCTGTCCTACCCTGCACCTTACTTAAAGAGCCTATTACCCATTATAAACAGTTCCTTGGTGTTCTCTGCCATCTCATTCCCAGCTCTCAAGTAGAAATGATCCCGAAGCCTTAATTGCTTTTCATAGGTCATCATCACTGTCATCCAGTGCTCTTTTAGGAGCAAAATTTTAAAAGGCATGTAACGTAATCAGCTGTCAGAGTGCTCAGTTTTCCTTGTAAGACAATCCTGCCTGTCAAATGCAAAGTATTACAGTGGAAAGATACACATGCCTGAATTTAAGCAGATGTTAAGGACTTTTTCAGGAGACAGAAAACATAGAAAATGGAGGATTAGCTCAAACCGGCGGCGGGGGGAATGGGGGTTCATGCACCAATTAGCAAATAATTTCCTTTCTAGCTAAGCCTGGATATTTCACTAAATAAATTCAAAATGAAATGCCAAAGCCAGTAAGCAAAAAACTGCTGCAGTTCAGCTTAGACTGATCAGAAAGAACAAAGAGAAGGATGGGCTGAAAGTGGGATTTCAGAGGTGTGAGGAACTGAGCCTAACTGTGAGCTGACAGGAAGCATCACCTAGTGGCTCCATTCTTGTTTCCCAAAAGCTGGGTAGAGACATAGATTGTCAGGAAATCAGGGAAGTTCTATTTCATTGGGTTGAGTATACATCTGTGAGACATCCAAGAGCTAATCGTCTAAGAGGATGATGCAGAAGGTGCTTTCTTTAGTGTGCACTGAAACTAAAATTAAAAAAGAAACTTAATCAAGGGCAATTTCTTGACAGAAAAATCAGAAAGTGAGTTAGAGGAATTTATATCAGTGATGACAAAGGCAGCCAAGTATAATGCCTTAGTATTAGAATATAAAGTACCTTTTACCTCTATCTAAATTATAAATCCTGTTGTGTTTAAGGATTTTGTTTCTGCTTGTCTTCGTTTTTATTGTATTTTTAACCTATATATCTAATGTGTTATTAAAAGACTAATATAGATGAGAGGGAGGCAAACCATAAGAGATGCTGAACTCTAGGGAACAAACTGAAGGTTCCTGGAGGGGAGGTGAGTAGGGGGGATGGGGTAATTGGGTGATGGGCATTAAGGAGGGCACTTGATGTAATGAACACTGGGTGTTATATACAACTGATGAATCACTAAATTCTACCTCTGAAACTAAAAAAAAGGGACTAATATAGATTGGCCATTTAGGCTTATGACCAAAATTCCTCACAATGCATATATATAATTTATTCATAATTTCAGCCAGAGGGTATTTATTGAGCACCTACTGTGTGATAGATAGATGCTATGCTAGGCAATGGAGACCCAATACTCAAAACGGTTCGTTCCTTCCTGAAAAGTATAGTTCAACAGATGAAAGAGACACAGGGCCTCCTTACCTCAAGATGAAGAGACATGCTACTTCACACCTTGAGAATCTGGTCACCTTATAAAATACTTCATCAGGATGTCACTGGCAAAAATGTTTCTGGAAGAAAAAAAGGATAGAGAGGAGGCAGTGTACCATGAGCAAAATAAAATAAACGTGAATATGCTAAGCCTCTGACCCATACCTCATTGACATTTGACAGCAATCTAAGTAGACCTACCCTCTCCCACAGGATTAGTCAAGTATCTACAGCCAGTGGGGATTTTATTGACTAGCCTTGTTAATGATGACCTTCCTGGAAACTTTGCCAGAATGTCTGAGGGTTTCCGCCCCCCTACCTTTCGAGGCAATCATGCTTTATCAGCTTTTCTACATAACAACATATGGAAATGAGCCAACCACGGAAAATGACTCCATTTACTTAGCTCTGAACTACAGATGGCCTGGTGAACACTGTGAGCTAATGGAAAACTAACACATGCTGGTCCAGGTCAACAGCTGTTTCCATTGTAACTGCGGCCTGGGAGACACAGGTGTATTTCATGGGCCCTTATGTAGACTGCCATCTGCTCAATAAATGTTTTACATTTCCTTTAAATATGAAGATAAATACCAGAAATTAGAAGTGTAAGTCAGTGTATTATGGACATCAACTTTGTTTCTTTTAGGCCCACATGGTTGGAGAACCCTCCAATTTGATTTACATCATGAATAGGTAAATCTATAACTTGGCACTTCAAGCTTTCTCATTCCTCTATGGAAGAAGCAGGAATATATACTTCCTTCGGTCATTTTGCTTGAAGGTTTGTTATTCATATACTCATAACTTCAGCACAACAAACCTCTCTGGAGTAACAGTTGCACCATGTAGTAGAAGCAGCCTGGGTGGGCACTTATAATCGAAACTCTCTACTGTACCCCAACACAAATATGGAGATGGCACAAAGCAACAGTACTCTCCATTCCTGAGCCTATACTTTACTGTGAATCAGTGCCCCTCTCCCTGTGAATTTCAGTATTGTGCATACATAGGCTAGAGGCAGCTGTAGGGGTGAGAGATGAAGAACCAGTCTGGCCCTGGAGGGGTGTTTGGCAGTTCCAGGTTGTTCTCTTTAGTTTATGGAGGTTCATATTGCCTATTGTCTCCAGTTTGGAGCCTTTAGCTAAAACCGTAAGATAATAAAAACAATTCCATTCAATGTCCTATTATCCTTGTTTGCTTGTTTCTTCTCTCTCTTGCTCCAGAAATACCCAGCAGAGACCAGGTCTATTTTAATCACAGGTTTATCCTCAGAGCCTCGAATAGTGCCTGGTATCCATCCGTAAGATTCTGGTCCTGGTTCTATGACTGCCTGACATAGTCTGTTTTGGGGCAAGTCATTTAAGTTCTCTGGTCTTGAGTTTTCTCACTATTAGATTACTTTCATACAACAAAGTATAAAAGGTATTCAATACCTCCTATAATCACTTCCATATCATTAGGAAAATGTTGATAATCCCTAGCTGTTTGGCTCCTCTTTTACTTAGTTTGAACTATATGAAGTCACCTTTTGAGGGTCAAAAAGCAGTTGAATAGCAGACATTTCCTATGATTTAACCTAACTTATCACATAATTTCTTATTGAGCATCTTCTATGTACAAGGCATTGTCAGACATTGGAGATATAGGAGTGAACAAAGAGATAAAGCCATGTTTTCATTGACCCTACATTCCAACTGGAGAAGACAAAGAATAAACAAATTAACAGCTAAGAATATGACAGGTCATGCAGTAAAGAGGGCTAAGAAGGAAAATAAAGCAAGACAAAGAGACAGAGTCACTTGAGGGAAGAAGTACCAAACTGAAAAAAGGGGGTATTGAGTGAAATTCACCTACTGAGTGTTGAGTAGTTGAGACTCTCAGCTATCTTCCCTTACTCCCATATTTCTGGCAGTGGTGTAATTAGACATCAGAAAGGAGATTAAAAGGGGATCCTTCTATAAAGAATATGATTACCCCAAAAGAAAAGATCTAGAAATGCATGTTGTGTGTTCATTAACAAAATGGCTCAGCCAGGTTATATTAGAATGAGGCCCAGTCCCACAGCTTGCAAAAGAGCTTTTTAGTGTCCAACACTTAAATATGAACAGGTATCTGGACTGACAGATATTTGAGGAGAGCCACTAATCTCAAGGTTAGAAGAGAAAACCAAACAGCAGAAACAATAACTTAGAGGAAACAAAGTCTTCACAAGGAGAAAAAAATGTCAACAAATTTCAAAGTTCTCAGAGATAAAAGAAATAGATACTTAACTGTTTTAAAACACATCCGGATAAGACAATTTTAAGAAATAAAATATATGCTATAAAAAAGAAAAAATCCAGCAAGAAGGTTACATGATAATCTTCCAGGAAATAAGTAAAAGAGAAAATACAGAAAAGTAAGCAAAGATGAGAAATCAGAAATAGAAAAAATACATAAAATATATATGTAAAAAAGGACAATAATCTACAAGGTCAATATCCAAATAATAAAAATCTAAAGAGAGAGAAAAGAGAATATTGGGAGGGGGGAATGAAATCAATTAAATAATTCAAGGAATTACTGACAAGTCACTGTGAAGTTTCAGAACCTTGGCCACAAAGAAAGGAGCGCTTTCATAAAAGGGAGAAAACAGAGTTCACCTAACAGCAATACTGGACTTTAGGAGAAAAAAAATGGAGCAATATTTTTTAAATACTAGGAGAAATTCTTTTTAGCTTGAAATTTCATACCCAGGCAATTAAATGCAGGGGAGAATAAAATTATTTTTAGACATGCAAGCTTTCAAAACATTACTTTGAAACTTCCCCAGAAAAGTAATACAATGAGCATTCTACACAAGGAAGCAAATCAAGAAAGAACATGTAGGATCCAAGGAATAGGGGTTGTTGAGAGAGGGATCAAGAGTCCCAGGAACATGGTGAAATATATATATGTATACCGTGTGTATATATACACACACACAAATATGAATTTTCATATAAGTATGTTATTCAAAGAAATGAAATTACCATATTTCTTCAATTCTGAGAGACATTATATTTTCACATTTCAACATCCCCATATTTAGGATACGTCTCAACCCACAGTAGTCACAGTGTAACTGGCAGCATTTTTTGCCTCATATAAACATAGCCATTGTTAATTTAATGAAATGTGGTCATTACTAAAAGAATCAGATAAAAGAGTTCAAAGTGGCTGCCTCTGGGAAGCAGTAAATGGTGGAGGGGGAGGTGGTGGCATTAAGGGACTGTTTTAACAAGGAGAAATTATTTGACTCTTTAAATTATGTATACTTTATTTAAAAAAAAAAAAGATGTTAAAAAACATCCTGTTGGCTGCTTTGTGGAGAAGTGTCTCTAAAAGAACAAGATTAGAGGAAAGAGGTGAGTAGGGTCTCTTGCTTTGTCCAGAAATGGACTGGTGACATTTCTCATGTAACACAGTTAATTAAACTTCACCAACCCCCTGGAAACAGTTGACTGGTACATTGCTAGTCAATGACATTATGCCTAATTCCTTGGCGCTCCTCCACACACACACACACATACACACACCCGAAAGCAATTAAAGAAAAATACATTTGAGTTAGACAAAGCAACTTTTGCTTACTTTCTTCAAAGTAACCCTAAAATCAGGCCTGGATTTTAACGTCTCATCAGACTTTTTTAAAAAGTGAGATAGAACTAAATTCTATACCTGAAACTAATAGTACACTGTATGTTAACTGACTGGAATTTAAATAAAAACTTGGAAAAAAAAGAAAGAAGGAATAATTTAAATATATATGTATATATATTTGCTTTTTTGCAGAAAGAAATACAGAAGGGATAAATTATAAACCATTGACAATATTTATAGGTGGGACTGGTAGGAAGCAGGTGGGGGTGTATGCATAGGAGGTAGACTTCTCTGAGTCTACCTACTTATATAATTTTGACTTTTGAGTTGTGTGTATTTTTACATATTCAAAAGAGAAAAATAAATGAAAGGATAAAAAATGAGGTAATTGACATATAACCTTGTGTAAGCTTAAGGTATACCATGTGTTGAGTTGATACATTTATATATCATTATAATGAATAGTACTGCATTATAAAATTCAAAATTGTTAAGAGAACTAGATCTTAATTGTTCTCACACCATACACAAAAATGAAATGAAATGATAAAAGTTAGCTAATGCTATGGTGGTGATCATATTGCAATATACACACGTATCTTATCAGATTTTTTAATCCACGTTTACACAGTTCTCTTTGAAGAACAATACTCCAGAGACACAAAGGAAATCTTTTCTAATCAAGAAAACATAGATCAATCTACTAAAGTCTTAACCCCTCAGAGAAAAGCTCTTTGGGGACTTCTTTCTTGATTTCTAACCAGTCTTCAAGTATCACACTTTGCCCACCTCATGGGGGATGGGCAGATCCGATCGACTCCTCCAGTATTCCAAGTGTGGAAATCATCTTCTAAGATCTGAGTGGCAGAGTGGGGAACACAAGCAAATGCTAATCTCAGATGATGAGTCAGCAAAACACTCAACCAACAGTTGTTTCAGTCTCTGTGGTTAAAGGGATTTCTGTTCTCTCTGCTTTGATCCTTTTACAAAATCTGGAGAATTTTCCGTTTCTTTGTACATTTATTATTTTGAAGTTCCAAATCCTCCACCCCCTTCTCTACCCCCTAAGCACTTAAAACAAAATATTTGATCATTTTTATAGCAGGATGTAGTTAAACATAAAAGAACAAGTGGGTTATTTTCACCTATTTCTAGTGACAATTTAAAGACTATTTTCTACCAATTTTTTCTTGTTACACCCACACTACCTTTCCCCCCTCCCAAGTGTTTCTTTCTTTTTAAAAATGACTCCAGATCTATAATACAGATGTGCAGTAGAAATATATACCCTTTATCAGTCAAGATAGGTTCATTATGCTGTACTAACAACTCCCAACCTCAGGGGCTTAAAGCAACAAGGGTTCATATCTTGCCTGTAATATATTTCCCTCACATGGCAGCTGAGGGCTCTGCTTCACATCACTTTGTCCTCACCCAGGGACCCATCATGAGAAAGCAGTCACTGGCTGTTTTGCCAGTTGCCAAAGGACAGGGTAAAGGCAACACTGCAAAAATGCACAAGTTCTTAATCTTCTACCTGGAAAGGATAGGTCACTCACTGCCATACATGGCTTTGGCCAAAGCAAGTACTATGACCAAACCTAACTTCAAAGGCTCAGAGAATGATAATGCAAGTGGGGCAGTGACTATCAGTAAACAGTCATATAGTCTATTGTACACACTCAACCAAAGAGTTACAGTACATCTATTCTTACATGGAAATCCCTAGTAATGGAGGCAATTTCTGTCCATTCTAGCCAGATGCCGTTCAGAAAAACATCGCAATCCTGAGATTCAGAGTTTCAAGTCATTGTCTCAACTTCACTCTGTATGTTTGGTTAACAGCTAATGGAGTCACATTTTGGAGATAAATAAAGGTCATCAGCTCATTAAATGAATGTGTTTCAGACCACAGGAAAACGTGTGACATGGTTTCCAAGGTTCTTCACCTATCATGAAGGTCTGAAAATGTCACCCAGGGAAACCAAGAGCCAATGTCAGGCTGCAAGAATCAGTTCCCACCATGATTGTGCAGCAGTAATTATGCAATTGTTTCCCATCCTTCCTCCCTAATGTTATGGATGTCAGGAAACGTGTGGTTCCTTTTTCACACAAATTCTACATGGCTCAGAAAGCTATCTGGGGGCAGATGGGGAAGGATGAAGCTGGAATAGGAGTAGTGAAAAAAATATAAGGTCAGGAATCATGCCCTTTCCAGTATCATGTGGCCAGGCAGGCAATTTAGTCAGTTGCCAATCAAGTGTGGGTTGTATACCCACAGTTTATCCATCCCTACCAGTGAAACTGTGATATAATAAATATATATTTTGATCTCTGTCCCCAGTTTCTACCACAAAACTTCTGAAACCCTTGGAAATTCTTGAATAAGAAGGGTGAAAAATTTCATTCCCACCCCCGACCTCTAGGCGGACAATCACCAATGGTCAATAATTTAATCAATCATGTCTATGAAATGAAGCCTCAATAAAAACCTAACCAAAGGGGTTTAGAGAGCTTCTGGGTTGGTGAACACATAGAGGTTCTGGGAAGGCATGGAGGCTCCACACTCCTTCTCTCATACATTGCCCTGTGTATCTCTTCCACCTAGCTGTCCCTGAGTTGTATCCTTTTATAATAAACTGATAATCTAAGTAAATAAATTGTTTTCATGAGTCTATGACCTGTTCTTGCAAATTATCAAACCTGAGGTGGGGAGTTACAGGAATCTCTAATTACAGCTGGTCCATCAGAAGCACAGGTGACAACCTGGACTTGTGATTGACATCTAAGGTTGAGCAAGGGACAGTCTTGTGGGACTGAGCTCTTAAACTGTGGGATCTGCGCTAACTCCAAGTTATTAGTGTCATAAGTGAATCGTGGGACATTTAACTGGTCCAGAGAATTGAAAAATTGGTTGGTGTGGGGAAAAAACCCCATATATTTGGTGTCAGAAGTGTTGAAACTAGAGGAGAAAGAGAGGAATTTTTTCTTTTACCATTTTTCTATTCCTGGTCACGTGTGTAGATTAGACTCGTTATTGTTCACCTAGACTATTACAGCAGCTTCCTACTTTCCTTTTACCTCCAATCTGTCCCTTTCCACTCCACCTTCCAGGCAGCAGTGGGAGTTATCTTACAAAAGCCCAGTTCTGACGGTGACAGTCACCATCTTCTTTCAGCAGCTTAAAGCTAATCTACTCTTCAGTCTTTATTGTTCAATCCACCCTCTTAGGTTTAATGAAGTATGCAATTAACAATGATGAAATTTCTCACCTGCAGACTGATTTTGAAAGATATAGGCATATCTACTTTTCTAAGATTCTGTGTCTCTCTTACCCAAGTGGTCTTTGAAAGACTCATGGTAGCAGTTAGGCCTTCTAATAGAAATGGAAGACAAAAATATCTTTGGCCAATTTTTGATGAACAGTTATATATGCTGCATTTACAAACAAATGTAGATCACTTAAAAATTACAGCAAAATATTCAACCATGTCAGGGTGAGGTCAAAGAAAGAGAAAGAAGATGATTATATTAAGTGAAAATCACAGCAAAATAGTGAACTATATTAATGCCCAAACATAAATGTATCTTTAAAAACAACACCTCAGTTTAGACTTGTGTAGCCAATAAATGTCAGTTCTAGTTAGGCTTTATTTTAATTCAATTTTGCAATCCAACCCATTGGCTTGCCTTGGGTTAGGAACAGTTTGTAATAATGAATAGAAAAGAATGGTATCTTTATTGGTTTAAAAAAAGAGAGAGACGGAGAGAAAAGACCAGAAAAAGAACTCAGAACAGTGTATTTTTGCTTGTTTGAGTCATACTCTGGATTTTCTCCTCTCTGACCTAATCCATGTTTCAAAGCTTGCTCCCAAACTCCTCATTTTACTCTCCAGAAACCCCATCTCTTTGATAAATAATTCTACATTCTCAATTTTGTCTTTGCTCTACTTTCTGCTCATAACTAAACCTAAATTCCTTTATAGCCTTTTCTAATAGAATTTGCATATTTCCTAATTTGCCAAGTACCTTAGGTGGGAAGCAGGTCCATGTTCCAGACAAATATTTTCTACCCTCTGCAAACCCTGGACCTGCTGAGACTCATGTTTTTTTTTTTTTTAAAGATTTTATTTATTTATTTGAGACAGAGAGAATGAGAGAGACAGAGAGCACATGAGAGGGGGGAGGGTCAGAGGGAGAAGCAGGCTCCCTGCCGAGCAGGGAGCCCAATGCAGGACTCGATCCAGGGACTCCAGGATCATGACCTGAGCTGAAGGCAGTCGCTTAACCAACTGAGCCACCCAGGCGCCCCGAGCCTCATGTTTAATACCTAGCTTTACCACTCTCTATCCCTCTCATGGCTGTTGTCATTCTCACACCTTCTGTACACTAACCGAGCTTTCTTTCAGACACTGTCCATCATCCTCAAACCTCTTACTTTCTCTAACCCATTAACTCTTATGAGATGACCTTCACTCCTACTCAGGGAAATAAGCCATCATATTGGAACTACATAACCTCAACTTCCCACCACCAAATCCCTAAACCA
The DNA here is from genome assembly GCF_002201575.2 of Neomonachus schauinslandi. Taxonomy (NCBI): domain Eukaryota; kingdom Metazoa; phylum Chordata; class Mammalia; order Carnivora; family Phocidae; genus Neomonachus; species Neomonachus schauinslandi. The sequence continues at coordinate 71,748,752 of NC_058409.1, read as the reverse complement.
TCCCTTTCTCCTCCCTCCTATTTCAGTGTGGTGATTATCTCTTACCATCAAAAGCTATCCCTCCATCTAGGCTTAGATTCTTCTCTAGATTCTTCTTCTCAGAAATCATGCACAGTAGGGTTAATCCCTCTCCCTCTTTCTGTCTCTCTCACCCTCCCTCTTCTTCTCCACAACTTCTCCTCTTTCCTACAGCATTGAGCTATGTGCTCTCTCTATAAACTCAAACAATTAAAAAAATCCTCCCTAACTCCATAGCCTCCCCATCCATCATCTTATTTCCTTCCTTTCGCTGTTAATTTTTTTATTTGGCTTTATTCCCGCCGCCCCCCCCCACTATTCATTCTAAATCTGGCTCTTGGGCCAACTGTCCCACTTGACATTGCTGCTCTTGCCAAGGTCATCATTGTCCTCCAGGATACTACATCCTGCCAATACAATGCAATAATCCTTTTTTCCTAAAACCCTGTCTGGGCATCATCTCTTTTACAACTCTCTTCCTATCTCATTTGTTGGCAATTCCCTCTCATGAACCATTGAATGCCGGGGTCTTAAAGGGAGGACTATGTCTGAAGTCCTTGCCCTGCTCACTTCACCCTCTCTTCACATCATCCCCTCCTATGGCATTGTAGTATACACCATTGGTAGTCTGTAGCTCCCTTCACCCACCTGTACCAGTCTGTGGGCCTTTCCCCTGGTTTAGGTCTGCTTTTACTTTCAATGACCCCTGGGACTTTCTTTGGGGCTTTGGAGCTGGTCTTAACACATTTCTGGAATGACTCCTAGAACCTTGGGGGAAAAATGTGGTTCACATTAAATGAGGTGGAGATGTCAGAACAATGTCCACAGAGTTCTGAGGAAATGATCTCAGGGCCCAGAGATGTGGGCATGCTACAATGGTTCTGTTATAGAATACCAGAGGATCCGTCCAATGATGGAGGAGAGAAAAACGCAGACCTGGCTGTTGGTGGATCAGCTTGGTATGTTGGTACAAACTAAAAATCGATTGCTGCTTGTCTCGCACATACTATATAACCCAGACATTGTTGTCCTGATAGAGAATGGAAGAGCCCCTTGAAGGAACTTCTAAGGTGCCAGCTTGGAGATGATACACTATGAGGTTGGGGTGTTGGTTCCTGAGGTAGCATATACTTTATGCCAATGCTCATTATGTGTTGTCCTGTCTCTGATGGGTAGAATATATGAATCTGGAAACCAAAGAGTGCAATTAGAAAGAATTCAGTCATCTCATTCCCAGGGACCCACTGGTCACTTGGGAAATTTGTGGTTCTGGAAAACCAAACCAAAGCATGCTTTAATTAACATCTCTATGGTGACCCACATCGGACCTATAACTTTCTTATGAGCTCCAAATCTGAATATATAACCACCTATCTGATTTTTAAGTTAGATACCTCACAGGCATCTGAAACCTCATAGGTCCAAAATTGGACTTCCCAGCTCTCCCATCCTATAGTGTAGCACTGTAAGTGAGGAGTACTGCCATCAACTCAGGAACCCCAGCCTGAAATCTGGAGTCATCTTTTAACTCAGTTTTTTATCCACCAGATCAAATCAACTAGCACATTTTTTTTTTCCAGTTCTATCTTCTAAATATCACTCCTGTTCTCCAAGAGGAAGAATATTAGCACTTCTCTCCCATCCTACTGATACCATCCATCCAAGTTCAAACTTTGTCATTTCTCAGTGAGACCACTGCAACACCCTACATGGCAGCAGCCTCCAAAATCATCCCCGATGATCCTCACTTTCTGGTATTCACACCATTACATAATCCTTTCTCTTTTCACTTCTAATAAAAATAGAATACATAGGACAATGATGGGAGGTCCCTTCTGAAATGGTTACAAAGGACTCTGTCTTTCATCTTGCTCTCCATCTCTCACTCTCTCCTTTGCTCTGAAGGAATCCAGCTGCCATGTTGTGAGCTGCCCTATGGAGAGATCCAAAAGACAAGGAACTGATGGAAGCCACCAGCAAGGAACTGAAATCATCAGTTCAGTAGTCCATGAGGAAATGAAGCCTACCAACAGCCACATGAGTGACCATGGGTGTGTCAACTCCCATAATTGAGCTTCAGATGTGACAGCAGCCCTGGCTGACACCTTGAGAGCTGCCTTGTGAGGCCTTGAGCCAGGGGCACCCAAATAAGCTGGGCATGGACTCCTGATCTACATGAACTATGAGACAGTAAGTGTTTGTTGGAAGCTAAGTCTTGGAGAAATTTGTGATGCAGTAATAGATTCTGCATACAGCCTCCCAGCTGGTCTCCACTTGTGCATTCCTTACCTCTTCCAATCAATCTTTTCACAGAAGCCAAAGTTTTATTTTAAAAGTAAAAATATAATTGTGTCAGGCTAACCCATTCCCCAACCCCCTCCCATCCAGAACCCTCAGTTTGTTTCTCAGAATCCATAGTCTCTCATGGTATTAAAGAGGGCACGTACTGCATGGAGCACTGGGTGTTATACACAAACAATGAATCATGGAACACTACATCAAAAACTAATGATATAATGTATGGTGATTAACATAATAAAAAATATATATAATTGTGTCATTTTCCTATTTAAACCCTTAACTTGCGTCCTATTGCTGTTGGAATTAAGCCCAAATCCTTACCCTGGCCTTTGAAGCCCCCATAATCTGGCCCCCGCCTGCGTTTTTGGGCTCATATCACATTTTTATTCCCCTCACTCACCCTGATCCAACCCCACAGACCTTTGTCTAAGGTTTGTTTGTTTTTTGGTTTGGGTTTTTTTTTTGTTTTTTTGGTTGTTTGTTTTTAGTGCACCACATTCCTTCCTACCTCACATACACTGTTCCCTCTGCCTGGACTGTGCATCCCCTTATGTGTGTTCTGCTCATTGCTATCCTCTTAGATCTTCCCCAGATGCGACCTCCCTCAGTAGGCTTCACTGATCCCATCCCAGACTAAGTTGAGCCCCCTGCTACATATTCTCCTTACCTATCACACCAACATGAAAAGGGACATTTGTTGCTGTTCTGTCAGACTATGTCGCCAAATTGTAAACTCCCTGAGGGCAGAGAAGATAACTCTCTTGTTCAGATCTTTAATCCCAGTGTTAGCACAGTGTCTGGCATGTGATAAGAACTTTGTAAATAGTTCCTGAAGAAAAGGAATAAATGATAAAAATACACTAAAGAAATAGGTAAAAGCGATTAAGAAGTACAACCTTCTAGTTACAAGATAAATAAGCCACAGAAATGAAAAGTAGAGAATAGGGAATCTAGTCAATAAGTATATAATGGTGATATATGGTAATAATGTTTAGTGACAGATGGTGACTACACTTAACATGGTGAACAATGAGTAATATATAGAATGGTTGAATCATTATATTGCACACCTGAAACTAATATAACACTGTATGTTAATTATACATCACTTAACAGAAATATCACACTCATGGCAAAAAAACCCACATTATTTGTTTGGTATGTGTTCCTTATAAAAAGTAATTCTATGTTAAAACATCTTATCAAAACAATATGGAGTTTCCTCAAAAAGTTGAAAATAGAGCTACCCTATGACCGAGCAATTGCACTACTGGGTATTTACCCCAAAGATACAAATGTAGTGATCCGAAAGGGCATATGCACCCCAATATTTATAGCAGCAATGTCCACAATAGCCAAACTATGGAAAGAGCCTAGATGTCCATCAACATATGAATGGATAAAGAAGATGTGGTATATATTTACAATGGAATATTATGCAGCCAACAAAAAATGAAATCTTGCCATTTGCAACGACATGGATGGAACTAGAGGGTATTATGCTAAGTGAAATAAGTCAATCAGAGAAAGATAAGTATCATATGATCTCACTGATATGAAGAATTTGAGAAACAAGACAGAGGATCATAGGCGAAGGGAGGAAAAAATGAAACAAGATGAAACCAGACAGGGAGAAAAACCATAAGACACTCTTAATCTCAGGAAACAAACTGAGGGTTGCTGGAGTGGTGGGGGTGGGAGGGATGGGGTGGCTGGGTGATGGACATTGGGGAGGGTATGTGCTGTGGTGAGCGCTGTGAATTGTGTAAGACTGATGAATCACAGACCTGTAGCCCTGAAACAAATAATACATTATATGTTAATAAAAAAAATTTTAAAAATATCTTGTCTCAAACTGTTATTTAAAAGGTAGAGAGTTACGAATGGCAAGTGAAAGGTTGGATCAAAGAAACAGCAATATCATGGAACCCAATGCTAAGTCAGAAGCCCTATTAAATAAACCCAGAATCAACATATAATCTCACTGGCCCCAGGGCCCCTTTTCCTGGAAAACTGGCATCAATAAATTAGTACAGCTCAGGAATAAATGAATACTTATTAAGCAAGCATAGATTAAGGACTCTTTGGGTTAAGAACCTCTTTGGGGGAGAGGAAAATTTATGTCCATCAGTAATTCATTGAAGTTTGCTGAAACCATAGGGACCACTGGGGCTGGGAAGATTCACTGTTAGGTATCATTCCCATGGCTATAGCAAATTGATTGCATCTACAAGAGACGTGTCAACATTCTCCACTGGAAAAGAAAGCGATGTGCAAAATACAAATTGAGTTTCATTTCCCTATCCACCCTCATACACATAAACACATCAAGCCTACTGTAGAGCCACAAAACTGAACAGGAAAGGCAAGGCGTCGACAGAATCATCTGTGTTGAAATGCTGACCCCTTGTGTCTATAAGACATTAAATCCTGTGATTCTGTGCTTAAACACTCGATCCGGTTTTTTAGCTTTGTATAATAACAAAGAAACCAAGACAAACAAATTTCAAATATAATTCAGCCTGGGAAATCCCGCTTGGCAGAGAGAACATACGCCGGCTGCCCTCCAGTCACGTCAGCCTCTCTGTTGTCCGCAGAGAGGTAAAGCTAGGTACTAGTCACTCATTCCCTTTCTCCCAGGAAGGATACAGTCATCAGGAGCAAAGTAATCTAGCATGTCCCCACAAAACTAAACCAAAATAAATGAGGACATAAAGGAAAAGTAGAATATGAGGCGTTTCTCAGTAAGTCACAGTCCAGTTGTTAGAATATTTACCCTGCCCGCTACCTGTTTTTCACTCGTTCAAATCCGAATTATTTTCGTGACATATGGCCACTGCTTGCTTTCATGGGTAATACACGATTTACTTCTCACGCTGTTTGATGATACCTTATTTAGCCTTGGAGGAGTGAGGAGATTAATACTAAAAAAATAAATAACTACCCGTTCCTGAGAAAACAATTCATCCTGGGAAAAATGTTCAAACGTTTCATTTGCTTATCCAGTCATCAAAACAGCTAAGTACTGACTATATGCAGGCTCTACAAGAATATCCCTTATTCCTTCCTCATCCCAACACCCGCTGACCTCCTGTGTAACTGCCTCCCATCAGGAACCGTTGGTGTAAATCCTCATTAGAACTTGTGGTACTGTTCCTTAATATTGCCCCTTGCCCCATCTCCCAATCCCCCTAAAATGTGGGTCTGCCTTAAAGTTATCCCCCTGACCATGCTGGCCTATTTGTTCCCTCAAGGCCACAAAGGTAAATGTAAAATCATAGGTGAGTAGGAGTTTTAGCCCAAGGCTTTTTAGCACGGATGTATTGAGCATTGGTTTATCTAGGTGCTCAGATGAATGTTTGATCATACCTAAAGCAACATCATTTGTACATCACACTACTGTTTTCTGAACCACTAAGAAAAAAATAATGCTGATTAAACTACTGCAATGCCTAAAATGATAGTCCTGTGGCTTTGAAATTTATTTTGTATATTCACAGAGATTTAGGAATTTCTTCTGCTCTCAACGGACTGCTTAACAAGTTATATTTCATGTGTATCTCAGTAACAAGATGAAACTTGGCTTCATCTACTCAGGGGCAGCTTCCTCATGTAGATGCTATAAAGCATGCAATTGTTGCTTTAAAAGGAAATGTGGAAAAGAAAAAAAAGCCTCTGGAGTATTAACACCATAATTTTGAAACTAAGGCTATTTTAACTTCCTCCTCTCCAAAAATGAAGAAAGGAACTTATTTCAGAATACAAGCCAGAACTTTAAACCGAAAACATATAGCTTCATTTAAAAAAAGGAGTAAGTTGTCCTTATTTCTCATTTTTCCGTGGACAGTTAAAGACTTTATTTTGGCCAGATGTCAGTACTGTGAGGGTCATTCGGAAAATCGCAATCTAGAGCTGAGGTCTTCACGGTTTTTTGCTCATGCATCCCCTAACGGAATTTTTAAAATCTATACATGCTGTATTTTTAAGGTGAGGTTAATGTTTTTCGCCATCACACCATTTACATAACTATAAACTATGTATGGGTGTATTGTAAATGTTGCTATTTCAAAATAAAACTTTTATCATAGCTTGTTTTAAAAATACGGAATTGCAATCATTCTAGGGAGAAAATATTTGCTTCAATACCAAACGTAAGCCCCATTGCCCTACTCCCACACCTTCCTTCATCCACAATTACTTTTTGTTTCAATGCTTAAGCACAATATTATAATTTTGAAGATATTTTCGATGACACTGAAGTCCATTTGTGCAGTACCAAAAACGCACCTCACTCATGCAGCAACAATAACTTGAATCACCAGGACCAGGTTCCTGCGCACTCGGAACATGACTAACAACGACCATGGAACGTATGCCCGTTGCAGCGATGTGAAATTCCTTTGAATTGAGGAAATGTGGTTGGGTGACTTCAGTGAGAGGGAGACGCGTGGGTAGCATGAGCAAAGAGCTGATCTCTGCTTACTTGAGAGTGAATTCAACTCTTATTTATGAGGCCCACTGACTTTCCGTTTTAGAATGAGGATCCGGCCCTTAAAGAGTCTCTCCACATACCTCAGATATGGGCCTGCTTAAAAAGAGGCAGGCAGGAGACGCCAGGCAGCGACAGGTCTCAGGACAGTGGTTCCCCCAGTGTGATTTCCAGACCAGCAGCCCCAGCCTCTTCTGGGCACTTGTTTGAAACGTAGATTCTCAGCCCCAGCCCAGGCCTGTTGAATTTGGGGTGGGGTCCAGCACTTGGTGTTTCAATAAGCCTTCCAGGTGATTTCCATGCAAGCTAAAGTCTGAGAACCACTGCCTCTGGGAAACTCCAAACCGATGATAGGAAGATTAAGGCATTCTCTGTATTTCCTTTTTGCCCATTTGTTTATAAAGTCATTTAAATACCCAGTCTCTTCTCAGGTGTCCTCAGAAGAAATAGGGAGGGAAGGGGCGCCTGGGTGGCTCAGTCGTTAAGCGTCTGCCCTCGGCTCGGGTCATGATCCCAGGGTCCTGGGATCGAGCCCCGTATCGGGCTCCCTGCTCCGCGGGAAGCCTGCTTCTCCCTCTCCCACTCCCCCTGCTTGTGTTCCCTCTCTCGCTGTGTCTCTTTCTGTCAAATAAATAAATAAAAAATCTTAAAAAAAAAAAAAAAAGAAAGAGGGAAGCCTCTGTTCATGCTTGAGGCAGAATGTCCCGGAGGGCTCCCCTGAGGCATGGGGGTGGGGGGCAGCAGCAGCAGTCCGTGAGAATGCCCAAGAGGAAGAAGAATCTGGGAGAAAAAGAGCCCTGGATCCAACTTGGCTTCACTTGGAGAGTCATACATTATCACTCCCGGTTATTAAACTTAGGAGATGTGAGGTGGTTTTCCTGAGGCACCTGTTGCCTCTTTTCTAAGGCAAAGGTAATGTGGAGTTGGGGGAAGGTTTTAGTCTCACTAAATCATATTGTGAGAAAGTTCTTCTGCTTCTACGCTCCTCTGTATGTCTAGAAAAAGTCTCCATTTGGTGTCTTCAACACATCTTTAACACTTTACCAAAAAAGAAGGAGAGAGAGAGAGAAAAAAAATGAAAACAAAAGAGAGAAAGCCTGAAGCTCAGGGCCTTGGCAAGCTCCAGCTTTTAGCTAGAATTCAATAATGCTTTCCTGTTTTCACCATTAATTCTTTTTGTGGTTATCACCTCTTGTGGCAGGGAGACTGGTTTCCCATCTGAAGTCATCATCTAAAAGTTTCATTTAAAGAAAGTTTATTTCAGTGAAAGGTGCTCCATTAAAAAAAATTAAGAAAATTATAGTAGAGATGGTTTGAGGATATAGTGTATAAAAAGGAACCACTATATTAAGGACGGCTGTGGGTTGTTAACTCTGGCACTTAAACTAATGAGACTTCAGATTCAGCCCCTCTCTTCAAAGAGATGATTGCTGTTCCTAATTGAGCCTTCAGGTTGGCTTTCAGTAAACCACAGACATACTACCTTGTGCCCTACTCAATCGGTTTTAACAGTTGATTTAAAACGACAACAACAAAACAAAAAAAATAGAGATAGAGAATATCAAACAATAGGAAACTGTGACCAAGATTTTAGGACACCATTTTTAAGATAAAAACTTGAATTAAGTTTATGGTAAACTATTCTTTCTAATGACGAGGACAAGTAAAAAGACACAACTCTCTCCATTACTAGTAGCAATTAAAATGCAAATAATTCCCACTGAGAATCATGATTATTTACATGCTGTGCACAAATTATCCTTCTGTATATAATCTTGTAAGTATTTGAGTTGAAAATACGGCTTTATTAATCCTACAGTCAGGGTTTCTCTAGTGCACTATTTCTGGTTTTGTTTTGTTTTTTCATCTTTTAAATAGATTTTATTTGTTTAGTTGAGGGGGGAGTACACCCACAAGTGCGTTGAGTTGGGGGAGGGGCAGAGGGAGAGGGAGAATGAGGAGGAAAGAATCTCCAACAGACGCCCTGCTGAGCACAGAGCAGACAGGGGGCTTGATCTCACGACCCTGAGATCACAACTTGAGTGGAAACCAAGAGTCCAATGTTTGACTGACTGAGCCACCCAGGCGCCCCTTGTTTTTCATTTAAATGCATCTTAAATATACTCATTGATACTTCCCTTGGCATATGTGACAATGGTAGCTTTTGGGTACAAATTACTGACTACTCAGTTAAGTTCCATTTTCATTCTGCATAAGGTTCAGCATCTACAGTTACAGCTATGATGTAAGTTAATTTCTTTTTTTTTTAAAGATTTTATTCATTTATTTTGACAGAGAGAGAGAGAGACAGGGAGAGAGGGAACACAAGCAGGGGGAGTGGGAGAGGAAGAAGCAGGCTTCCCGCTGAGGAGAGCCCAATGGGGGACTCGATCCCAGGACCCTGGGATCATGACCTGAGCCGAAGGTAGACACTTAACGACTGAGCCACCCAGGCGCCCCAGCTAATACCTAATTAAACGATCGTCATAGCAGATATTTCATAGAGTTTGAAGCAAGTCTTACATGCTTACTGGTTTGGAGATGTGACAGTTCTCATAAAGCCAGGTAAGTAATAATAGAAGGGGGTAGTAACATCCTCCTTGGAAGGGTGATGCTTCAGTTAGGGCAGAGGTTATGCCACTAGGGCTCTCCGGGCAACCAGAGAGGCTTTGACTGGATTCGTCTCTTCAGCTCTTTCTCCTACTGGGATCCAATAACCACCCAAGTAAATAAACACACCATGAATGTTACTGGATTTCAGAGCCTATTACGAGCCAACAAGCTGATTCAATCCTTACTAACAATCCACGCTTCCAGAGATTCAGAGCCAGGATCATTGAGTTACTAACTCATTAAAAATTAACAGAAATAAAAATTGAACCAGACTAGTGCAACCTCAGGACAACGATGAAAAACGTGTTCACCACCAGAGGGGGTGGAGGGCAGAAGCCCCCTGCTTTTAGCATTAAGCTCCTTCTACAAAAAAGCCCTGAGCTGAAATGGAACTGTTTGCCAGAGGCTCCTAGAGATAAAGGTGGGCTCCTGCAGAAAACGTTCCACATCCTGGGAAGTAAAGAGCACAGATTAAATAATATTGTGTCCTCATTTAATTGTTGCCATTATGTGTTGCAAAATACAACCCTGAGGCAAATAGCAAAGACTACCTTGCCTGAATTTCCTTCTTTCTCTTCACACTGCTTACAATGCGCGATTATTGCGAATTGAAACAAAGTCTTGTCCAGTCATCTTTTAGTTCCATAACCAATGGCCATAAAGTCTTTCTGTGATGCTTTCCCAGTTAAAGGCCATGAGTTTGGGCAACACTGTTAGTGGTTGGGGGTTGAAGATCCCACTGCACAGAACCAGAAGTGTTTTGTCCCTTTCTACCTATGGCCTCCTTACCTGTCTTCATCAGGAACCTGGGGAGACTTCCCAGAGGGTCACCTGCTCACTGCACCTGCAAGTCAATCACAGGACCCACCTCAGCTCTCCTCCAAAGACAGAGTAGTGTGACTGCACCTGCACCGTTTACCAAGTGTAGCTGTATAATTTGTCTATGTGCCTGTGACTTCAGGTTCTATTTCAAGTGCTCTCATTACTTAAACTCTGGGGCTTTGCCCAAATATGGCTATGTTTCTTGAAATCTGGATGTCTCTCTACTTTGGGATTTTCCCCAGGTCACTGTGTAATTTTATCTTGTCATTCCATTCTTCCCTTTCCCATCTGTAGTATGCAATGTTACGACCAGTAATTAGGAGCCATAAAATACTTCATGTGGACTAGCTGGTATCCTTCACAAAACCCCAGTGAGGAAGGTTTTGTTATACTGTTTTTACATTTTGGTTCCATTTTATAGATACAGACACCAAGGCACCAAGATGTTTGAAGGATTTCCCTAGGATAATGTGTTACCATATTCACTTGGCACTCTGTGTTCAAAAGCTTCTGATTGTGCTCTTCTCATATATACTATTCCAACCAAGATGTATAGCTAAAAGTACTTAGCAGTGGCATCTGGCAGTAGTCAAAAACTTTAATAACCACCATGAAAGCCAGAGACCTGGCCCTCATTGTTTTGGCAAGAATTGGGAAAGATGTTTTGTAATTCTTGCGCAAGTCATAGTTTTCATTTCCAAGTTAAGTGCATATTCCGTTGCTGCTTATGACATTTAGTAGAGTGTCCATGGGCAAGTGCATGGCCAGGCAGCCCGAGCAGCCTGCACTGCCACACACACACAAAAGGAAACCTCCGAAAGAACCAGAACAGCCCATGGATGAAGACAGAAACAAAGAACTGGCCTTGCCGAAGTCCAAAGGTCTGGGCGAGGATGCCAGGAGCCAAATCTCTAGGGCACAACCAACCAGGCAGAAGGTCTCCCAGGAACAGGATGTTCTGCTGCATTTCCAATTACCCTGGCCTCTGAGCAGGGCATCTGCTGCTCGTAATGCACCCTCCTCCCCAGGGCTCACCTCTAGGAAGAGCAACATATACTTCAGAAAGAGAAGCAAGACAATCCACCAAATCACATTTCTACATATTGAGAATTCAGTCTCTTTTGACTGAATCTCAGAGCAGTTTTCTTTGAGGGAGAAGTGATACGAACAACTTCGTCCCTTCCAGACTCAGTGTTCAATACTTTTCATTATCTAAGTATACTGTTAAGTCTCGTGAGTTACTTACATTGTGACCACACACAGTGGAATTTAAAGTTCTATTAATATATAGTAAACCAAGATTATAAAGGAAAGGGGAAAGGGGATAAAGAATCATAAGTGAAGCAAACCCTAGAGAGGGCAGACAAAGTAGCATGAGGTGGCATATGGCATTAAGTCAAAAATCAGAGAATCCTGTAGCAGTAAGCAAAGAGTCTTACCAATATTTGAAACCAAAATTTGAAATGCATTTGAGATATGAGAGCAGGATAAAACCAGGTCCTTGTTTTTTATTGATATTTATTTATTTATTTATTTATTTTTTACTTTTTTGATATTTTCAGCCTAACACTTGAAAGATGATACTGAGAATTTATTTTTTTTTAAAGATTTATTTATTTATTTTGGGGGGTTGGGTAAAGGGAGAGGCAGAGAGAGAGAATCTTCAAGCAGACACCCTGCTGAGTACAGAGTTCATCTTGGGGCTTGATCCCTAAGGACCCTGAGATCATGACCTGAGCTGAAATCAAGAGTTGGTCACTCAATTGACTGAGCTACCCAGATGCCCTGATGAGAATTTCTTAATGATTGTGGTCTAACACCTGTTGGGCCACAATTCCCAGGAATAAAAATATGGACACTGTTAGTAACGTCTGTTCACTCCCTTCATTCCTCATTTTAAGACTGTGCCTCCAGCAAGGAATTATGAGAAGACTAGGCTGAGACCAACCCCCCCACACACATTTTTAAAGGGTTCCTTAGCTATGAAATCATAAGAAATAATGAGATGCCCTTCAAAAGATGAATGGATAAAGAAGATGTGGTCCATATATACAATGGAATATTACTTAGCCATCAGAAAGGATGCATACCCACCATTTACATCAACATGGGTGGAACTGGAGAGGATTATGCTAAGTGAAGTAAGTCAAGCAGAAAAAGACAATTATCATATGGTTTCACTCACATGTGGGACATAAGGAATAGTGCAGAGGACCACAGGGAAGGGAGGGAAATCTGAAGGGGGCGATATCAGAGAGGGAGACAAACCATGAGAGACTCTGGACTCCAGGAAACAAACTGAGGGTTTCAGAGGGGAGAGGATAACAGGGTGATGGGTATTGAGGAGGGCACGTGATGAGCATTGGGTGTTATATGTAACTAATGAATCATTGAACACTACATCAGAAACTAATGATGTATTATACAGTGGCTAATTGAACATAATAAAAAAATAAATAAAGTGATTTTAATCTTTAAAAAAAAAAAGAAAGAATTTCAGGTAATAATGTCTTGTATGTGTTCAAAATGTTTGGGATAGTCTCTTAGGTACATCTCTCTGATAATGCCCATAGGACTTTGTAAAGTTATAGACAGTAACCTGATGAAGAGAGAGGTAAAGTGATTGGCTTGATGTCAGAAATCAGGTCCAAGACACTTAGATCTGTAACTGAAAAAGATTCTGTCTGTTCAGGTTGCTGGTCTCCTAAAACAGCAGGACAGCTCTGAACTTGGCAGTATCTTTCATCTAAGGAGATGGATGCCAAAGAAGGCATTAACATTCCACTGCATGGAAGCAGCACTATAAGCGTAGGATACAGATGTGGTTCCCTGCATGACAGGAGATTTGCCTGATGTCCCCAGATTCCTCCAAGTACAGATGGAGTCACAGGAATGTAGACCTCTTGTCTCCCAACTAGTGTGTTTCAGGCTTTGTGGCATCTTCCTCCCAGTGTTACTATGAACATAAACCATGTCCTAATTTCCTAATTATTTTTCCCCTTCTCTAACGTACTAAGAAATTCTAAGGAACCAACTGCCATTGTAAGGTAATAAATATAATTTTACTTATCATCAATCATTATTATATAGATATATAGAGATCATAGTTGGCTGTTATCATTAAATGAAAGACTCTTTTTCTTCTCTCTGTTGAAAATAAGGGAAGGGAAATCAAGATAAAGGGGGTTTATACCACAGCGTTATGAAAAATTAAAGTGTATCCGTGTGTGTGTGTGTGTGTGTGTGTGTATGATTCATTTCTGCTTTTATACTGGAATAGACTCTTAGAAACCCCAGAGTAAGTTTTACTTTTAGCTCAGTTTCATTTTCAGGTTTTCATGGTATCAGTGTTAATCTCTTCCATTTAAATTGAAACCCCAAATGTTTTCCAAATTTCTTTTCAAATACTTTTCATTTAACTTTCTAAAGATCAAATGTAAACGTAGAACTTCCGCAAAACAGCTCTGAGCCTAGTGCCTTGCGTAGACTTAGTGTATGGTTAATACTTCCTGATACTTCTGTTCCAATATATTCCTAAAATATACTTTCTGATAATTCAGTTTTGTGGATGGGATCTTGCACAGCTTGATTAACAGATGAGAGATCTAAGTTTGCACATGTTAATGGGAGAACCAGGACTAGAACTTGAGTCCCTTAACTCCAAATCAAGTGCTCTTTAAGGGGCATCGTGTATTTTCTCCCCAAACACTATTATTGAAGTTGACTGAAAATGTGTGAATCAGAATTAGTCATCTGGAAAAGCACATTTTTGACAAATGGCAGTAATAGTAAAGGTCTTATCATAAAATTTGCTTTACATGAGAAACTGCAGAATGCTTTCCTATTTTGGATTTGTTATGTTCCTTCCCTGGAAGCCACCTCTAGAGGGCAGTGCACTCTTCATAACAGATAGATTCTCTGGGGTTTAGAAGAACTCCCTGGAGTGAAAACCTAAAATGTTTGACATACTTATTAAGAGCTTTAAATCAAAGAGGGCACACAAATATCTCAGGTCCAGTACCCTTTTTGGCCTTGTAGGAGAGAAAGACATTGAAATAGGTATGTAGCTTTGGCCTTTTCTCTTCTTTCCTCCTTCCCCAAGTTCAAAGGCTCTAATATTTAATATAAAATAAACTTGAAGCTTCCTTTATAAGACCAACCTAACACTCTGAAGTAAAACATTTAATTTTAAAAGCAGAAGCAAAAAAAAAAAAAAAAGAGGGAGAATGGCATGTGTGCAGAGAACTACTGCTAGTTGAGTATTGCTGGAGTCTGAATGGTAGGAGCCAAGGCCTGAGAAGTAGGCAAGAGAAGGCCACAGAGGGCCGTGCATGCCAGGAAAGGAAGTTGTACTTCCTCATATAGAATCCAGAAAGCCATGGCATGGCTTATCAGGGAGGGGCAGGGTCAGATTTGTGTTTTAAATGGATCATTTGGGTAGCTCTGGAAAGAGCAGAATGGAGGGGAACAAGGCTAGAAACCAGGAGACCAGTTAGGAGGCTATGGTATTGTCCACGCAAGAGAAAGTATATTTGACATAGGATAGCAGTGTTAATAAGGTGGCATGTAGAGGATGGATGTGAGAAACCCAAAGGAGAAGAAACCATGAGCTTGTAATGCTTAGTTGGATGAAAAGGGTGAGGAAGAGAGAAGTCAAGGCTCATATTTTAAAAAAATATTTACTTGAGAGAGCACGCACACGAGCAGGGAGCGGGTTGCAGAGGGACTAGCAGATTTCTTGCTGAATGGGGAGCCTGACATGAGGCTTGACCCCAGGACCCTGAGATCATGACCTGAGCTGAAGTCAGATGCTTAACTGACTGAGCCACCCAGGCACCCCAAGGCTCACATTTTAAAGAGGGTAAAGGTAAAGAGAGGTGAAACAGTAAATAAAGACTGAGGTTAGAGGGAAGTGCTACTTAGTTTTTGTGAGATGAAATCTGAAATATCTAAGGAGTACCCAAGTGAAGGTGCCTGAAAGGTAATGGAGTTGGTGAGTCTGAAGCTTCGGGGAAGAAATCTGAGTTGGAGATTAAATTAGAGAGTCATTAGCATACAGGTGGTAGTTGAACTCCTGAATACAGGTCGTAGTGGATAAATTCACCCAATAAGAGAGTCAATAGTGAGAAGAGCCGTGAGCTGAAAACAGACACCTGGAAACGCTAGCGTGGAAGGTGTGGATAGAAGAGCCCATGGTTGAGAAGGAACAGAAACAAATGAGACAAACTGAGAAAGTATATTACTTTCGGGGACAGTAGTGCCCATAATCAACATTGCCAAATGCCCCCCAAATGTATAGAAACACAAAGAAAAAAATGGCCATTGGATTTTGTAATTACAAAAATACTGGTGGCCTTAACAGGAAAAGAAGCAGGAGGTGCAGAGTGAATGCGTGGCCTATAAAGTGGTCACACTGAGTACAGGTTACTCCTTTAAGAAGTTTGGATAACAGGAAATAAGATAGGGGACATTTGCCGGGGGACATGAGGCCAGAGGTAGATTTCTTTTCCAATGAACAGGAGGGAGCCAAATAAGCTTATATTCTGAAGGGAACACACTCCTACAAGGGGAAAGAATGAAGTTTCAAGAGGGAGGATGGCTGCGGAGCCTGATCTTGGCAAGTAAAACTGGGTGGGCCCAGAACCAAAGGGGGGGGCACCACATCTTCTCAAACTGGAGAAAGATAATGAGGGGTGTGGGTGCAGTTCAATTTGTAGGTGTGGAGGAGGCAAGGAATTGAAGGAGCTCATGTTCAATTACCCCTGTAGCAGGATAATTTATTGAGTTTTTTTTTTTTTATATTACACCTATTACTTTAGTAGTCTCCAATGAATGAACAAGTCAGCCTTTGTGTTGTGTTTTCCTGGTCTTGCCTGGAAGGGCTAGGATGACTTGTCCTTCTGGGGCAGAAAGAAAGTTTCTGGGATACCAGGATGGCAGCTCCTATATAGGCTTTCCTTTGAAGCTGTTATTTAATTGGGATTCTACAAAGGGCCATTAAACTTCCATGTGACTATGTCCATCCCTAAAGAAGTGGAGGTAGAGCTGGTATTGAGGTTGAAGAGGGTGAGTGACAAGACCATGGAGATGACTTTTTTGGAATAGAAAAAGGGGCCAGGGGCAGCAAGTTGTGCAAGTGGCGGAAGGCCCTTCCTTGAAGCATGGCAGGATCTCTGAAGAGGTGGCATATGGTTGTAAGGGCTCCTGAGTTCCCCAGTCATGAGACCCAGGCCACCAGAGCTGAGTTGGGCCATGGGTGGGGTGGGGTGGGTGAGCTTGGGGATTAGAGACTCCCACCATAGAATGGCCCATTCTGCTCCAGATAATAAACAACTCAGCAGTGACCATTATAGGCTGGAGAAGGAATGTCTATTCTCAAATTTTTTGGACTGAGCAATCCTCCTGGGATGCCTGACAGACAGCCCCTGAGAGAATAGGCTCCAATAATGAATGCTACTGAGCACTGCCACGCTTGAGAGAGAATTTTGAACTTAACTTTTTTATTTTTTTTTAAGTGCAGTATGACATTTCTTGCACCAGAGGACTATGGAGAAACTTCATTCCAATATATGTATATTTTCTTGATAAAACAGAGAGTTTGCTAATAGTAGGGAGACTATGGAATGAATGTTGAATTGAGGGTTTGAGACACATAAAATCATTTTTTAAATGCAGAGTCTTTAGACTCACAGAAGCAAAGAATGTTGATATTGGAAGAGACCTACTGAACTCTCTAGTCTAGACTTTGCTGTGTCTCTTCCACACATAGATTTTGTAGAGAGAAAGCTCAGAGAAGCTAAGGGTTGTATCTAAGGCCACCCAGCATAGCAGAACTTCATCCTGTTTCCCCTCATTCTATCCTCAGTTAAAGCAGTTGCCCTTTCCAGCACACATGTGGGGTGACCCCTGGTACACACCCCCTTACCCACGCCTTGCACTCCAGGGGCTGCCCTGACTTCAGGTCTCACCACAAGAGGTAAGACCAGCTCTGGGGCAGTCCAGCTTCCTTCTCACAGCTGACCTCTGGCAGCAGCACAAAAGCTTTGGACCTGGTCCAGGCGCCACCTGACACCCTTGCCAGAACCAGGCAGATGCAGGTCCCAGCTGTGTACCAGGCAGAGAGGAAGGAGGGGACTGAAGAATCAGAGAGCAGAGAAGGCCTCCGGGTTTCCCATTCTTCTCCCGCAGTTCACTTACAGGAAGGTAACTGAGGCTTATGAGAAGCCGAGAAACTTGCACACAGACCTAGGGAGTCTGAATCCATAGGAAAAGCCTGATCATTCTGGGTTTTCTTTTTCAAGCTCCTTTTCCAAACATACAGTTCCTCATCTGACTATGCAGAAAACAGCAAATGCCTCTCAGTATTAGAATCCCCACCAAGAATGCCCTGTACAGGTCAGTCTAACTCGGGCCCACACTGAGTCCTGGAAGTGCTGACAGAGGCAAAGGAACCCTGCATTCCTGCCTCCTGTGAACTGGCCTCGCCCTGCTTTGTGCCGAGGAAGGGGGAGGGAAAAGGAGTGCTCTGCACTTAGCCCATGGGACATTAATGGAGTCAAGGCATGGCAAGGCGAGAAGCTGTAAAAAGACAAAGGATTCCCCTATAAAATGGGCAACCCAAGCCCCTGGTCTTTCAGGAGAGGAAGGGCAAACAACAGGGACCAAAGCAGAAATCCACACTGTGAGTGCTGGTGGCCAAAAGGAAACCACGTGGCTGAAGCCGAAGGCACAGATGGAGTCCAAACCAGGAGACCAAGTGAGGTGGGGAAGGAGAGAACAGGCTGGGTGGAGCCAGAGAAGGCCCACATCAGTTTGCTGTGTGAGTTGGCTAAGTTTGTTGATCATCCTCTCCCTGATTTGCACCTGGAAATAAAACCACTCCATCGCTTCGAATTCTTAGAGTTTCGTGTCCTTACTCCATCCTCAAGCCAGGACCTAGAAGCTGGAATTCAGTTTCTAAGATCTCCAAGAGCAGGGCATCACAAAGAAGGGTAAACATATTCTGAACACAAAACGATTTTAAAGGCACACAATAATTTTTATTTTCATAGTTATGTGTTTATTTTTACAGTCACTTAAGAGTTATAATAAGCAATACTAGTTTTCCCTTTACTTTTTTAAAAGATTTTATTTATTTACTTGAGAGAGAGAGAAAGCATGGGGGCGGGGGTGGAAGGGGAAAGAGGCAGAGGGAGAAGCAGACTCCTGGCTGAGCAGAGAGCCCAACTGGGGTGATCCCAGGACCCTGAGATCATGACCTAAACCAAAGGCACACACTTAACTCATTTTTTAAATGCAGAGTCTTTAGACTCACAGAAGCAAAGAATGTTGATATTGGAAGAGACCTACTGAACTCTTAATTCTTAACTGACTGAGCCACCCAGGCACCCCCTAATTTTCCCTTTATGACAAAAAAAATTTACTCAAGTAAAAAAAAAAGTCTGAGTCAATTTAGAGAGAATTATTCTGACAAAAATAATGAAGGTGATATATAACAGCCTGGAATCTGGGAAATGCTGCCCAGGATCTTCCCAAATAAAGAGCAATGTCAGCTGCACTCAGCTGCATCTCACCGTAACCATGAAGCAAAAAGGCAAGTTTTGAAGCATCATGTTATCATAAACCATGTGAATCCGCCTACCCTAGGTGGGTATCCCAGAAGTTTGTTTTTCTTTTGTTTTGTTTGTCTTTGGGGGGCTCTTTGGTGATCTCAAACTCCTCAGACAAGAGTACTTTTTTCCCCCCATTTTATAGGTGGAGGACTCTGAGGCCTCCTTTATCCCAGGTCACTTAGATAGAAAGTGATTAGGAGAGCCATGAAGGTCTTCTGGTTCCTAACAAAGGACTCCTACAAAAAAAAATGGCAAAGTATAAGAAGGGACTGTTGCACCTTCTTCCAAGGACATGTTGAATGCCAAAGAGGAAGGCCACATTAATTTGCATGTGTGATATAAGATAAACTTTGACCCACAAATGGTTATACCTGCATCTTTCCTCTTCATTTCTCTTTCATTTATGACTGGAAAAGCAAAACCAGTTAGAGGAGGATTTAATGCATAGTGATCTGTGCATTGAAAAGCATTCCAAATCTGTGACATTTCTGTCTATAAACCTAACCAGGCAGAGCTGGCAACTTGGTTCAGTGCTGGGATAAAGTTGACATTCAGAAAATGACATTGTCAATGCAATAATTTCCTTAAAGTACAGACTTTGTTTTAGGTTGTTTCTTTCAGAAGAAAATTAATAAAAGAAGAATTAGACTATTTCAGGGCTTGTGAATATGCAGAAATAAAGAGAATAAGCTACAGTAGGGCATGAGCTGATCTAACTGAAAAGTAAAAACATGAATGATTTGGTATTTTGTCTAAAAAAATTGAATTTTTTTTCAACAAATTGACCAAGTTTAATAATGCTTTTGGTATAGTCTCTGTCCACCTTCCCTGGTTGCATGGTTTGGAAGTGGGGATCCCACAACACTCCCCTCTGTCAATTTCTCCTACCCCCTCCTACAGTCTGGTTTTATGGGGTTCCACATGTAAGGAAGTGAATGACAATGAGGCAAACAACCTCAAAGAAAGAGAAGAGAACTAGAAGTGGAGCTACTAGAACTGAGTTTTAGTCACTCTCCAATTTCTGACTGAAAGTTTTATATTCCTGGTCCTCAGTTTCCCTATGTATAAAAAAGATGGTAGGATTCCCAAGTCATGGAATCTTCAGCAGATCCTCAGGTTCTATGTAAGAGCTGCCTAAAACTTACTAAGATACAACTCAAAATACAATGATTCTATAATTTCAGTTTTCTGGGTAGACAATCCATTATTTTCATGTGATTTGCAAGAGTCAACAACCATGGTCTTAGGTGACTTTTAAGGTCCCTTCCTGATCTCGTATTTTATTATTGCAAGAGGCAGAGAATCACAGGAAGCAATAAGCAGGCATGGATCAGAGTGACAGAAGACAGGCATAGAGGTTATTTCTGTTCGTATTCCTCTACCAATGCTGAGCACCTCTGGGTTTTTCACCTATCCGCAAAATCCCTCCAGAGTCCACACACCCATAAATAGTGGGCTACTTCCCCAGAAGGGAACCCTATGTGCAGAATACAAGGTGTACCACATTTGTTGTTATTAAATAATAAAAGAATTTTTGGACATTCACAAACCAGATTTGCACAACTCCTGCCACATATTATTTCCATTAACTTTGTCTGAAAGGACAATCCTTCATGACTATCAAGTGAAGCTTTGGAATGAAAGAAGCCACATGCTGATTGTTAGAAGCTTCTTTTTTTTTAAAAGATTTTATTTATTTATTCATGAGAGAGAGCGAGAGAGAGAAAGAGAGAGGCAGAGGGAGAAGCAGGCTTCCCAAGGAGCCGGGAGCCCGATGTGGGACTCGATCCCAGGACCTGGGGATCATGACCTGAGCCGAAGGCAGATGCTTAGCCATTTGAGCCAGCCAGGCACCCTGTCAGAAGCTTCTTAAAAGCATGGTTTTGATTGCCTTCTCAAAGTACAGAGGCCAATAAACTGAAGGGGAACTAACTGGCGAGGAAAGGGGTGAGAAGGAACAATAATAAAATGATGAGCTATTGAAAAGATATGACAATTAAAAATCCCAAATTGGCACACTTGCCCATAAACTAAAGCCCCCTGGAGACACTACAACATTCACTCTGTATATATGAAGCTAAGTGAGAGAGACAAGCTGTCACTAACCCTCCCCACTTCCTTGTTGGCACAGAAATGGGGAGAAGCCAGAAGAAGAGCTGCTCTTCTGTCCACATCTGAAAGCCCAGATAATGCTCACCGGACATGGGGAGAAAAGATGTCTTAGTGTGAACCATATAAAACCACCATCTTTTTATTGTTATGTTAATCACCATACATTACATCATTAGTTTTTGATGTAGTGTTCCATGATTCATTGTTTGTGCATAACACCCAGTGCTCCATGTGGAACGTGACCTCTTTAATACCTATCACCAGGCTAATCCATCCTCCCACCCCCTCCCCTCTAGAACCCTCAGTTTGTTTTTCAGAGTCCATCGTCTCTCATGGTTCATCTCCCCCTCCAATTTTCCCCCCTTCATTCTTCCCCTCCTGCTATCATCTTCTTTTTTTTTTTCTTAACATATATTGCATTATTTTTTTCAGAGGTACAGATCTGCGATTCAACAGTCTTGCACAATTCACAGCACTCACCATAGCACATACCCTCCCCAGTGTCTATCACCCAGCCACCCCATCCCTCCCACCCCCCACCACTCCAGCAACCCTCAGTTTGTTTCCTGAGATTAAGAATTCCTCCTATCAGTGAGGTCATATGATACATGTCTTTCTCTGATTGACTTATTTCGCTCAGCATAACACCCTCCAGTTCCATCCACGTCGTTGCAAATGGCAAGATTTCATTCCTTTTGATGGCTGCATAATATTCCATTGTATATATATACCACCTCTTCTTTATCCATTCATCTATCGATGGACATCTTGGCTCTTTCCATAGTTTGGCTATTGTGGACATTGCTGCTATAAACATCGGGGTGCACGTACCCCTTCGGATCCCTACATTTGTATCTTTGGGGTAAATATCCAGTAGTGCAATTGCTGGATCATATGGTAGCTCTATTTTCAACTTTTTGAGGAACCTCCATACTGTTTTCCAGAGTGGCTGCACCAGCTTGCATTCCCACCAATAGTGTAGGAGGGTTCCCCTTTCTCCACATCTCCGCCAGCATCTGTCATTTCCTGACTTGTTAATTTTAGCCATTCTGACTGGTGTGAGGTGGTATCTCATTGAGGTTTTGATTTGGATTTCCCTGATGCCGAGCGATGTTGAGTACTTTTTCATGTGTCTGTTGGCCATTTGGATGTCTTCTTTGGAAAAATGTCTGTTCATGTCTTCTGCCCACTTCTTGATTGGATCATTTGTTCTTTGGGTATTGAGTTTGATAAGTTCTTTATAGATTTTGGATACTAGCCCTTTATCTGATATGTCATTTGCAAATATCTTCTCCCATTCTGTGAGTTGTCTTTTGGTTTTGTTGACTGTAAAACTACCATCTTTGAAAGTAAAAAATAGTCAAATATTGGCAATGTCACATGGGGCAGCCTACTATAGAGAATACCTCCAAAGCCAGGACATTCTAGCCATTTTGGCATTAACAAGGTGTTCCTGGCTCATCTCTTTGACAGAAATGATTAAGACTCTGGAGAAAAAGACAAGAGATGGGTAATTCACTATGAAATCAAGTTGGCTCATTCTTAATGATTATAATAATGTTTTAAAAAGAAAGAAATGTTAAAATTCCAAGATACATCTTAAACTAACTCAGGAAATAGAGTTATGCTTTTTACAGAATTTGATTTAACAAATCTCTGTCTAGAGCCTATTTTGCACAAAGCACAGGTTGCTGACTATAGGGACATTTGCAAGGTTTCTTGGGATTCATCTGAAAGGAAAAGAGAAATTCTTCAATAAATAGGGAATAGCTAATGCCTCTGAATCATTTGTTAACAAAGAAAGGTTTCTGGATCATCAGCATCATCTCTGAAATTGTTAGATCTTTTTTAATCTGGATATACCATAACTAATTCCCAATTTTCCCAATTGTTGGGTATGTAGGTTATTTCTAATCCTCTTATATTATCAATTTTTCTATAACTAATAATATTCAGTACTAAAAACAGTAGGGTTTGGCATAAGATTATTCTATGCAAAGAAGTTTGACACCTATTAAAGTTTAAAAGTTAGTTTAAAATTTCCTGTAAGTTTAGGAATGGATGAAAGAAGCATTTGGCCAGGGTGCTCAGCCTCTCCCAAGCATGGAGTTTCTTGGTTCCTCTCTAATAAGTATCATCCAAGAGGTGAGACCAGGGAAGGTCTTCATCTACTACAAACCCATGGGAAAATGTGAATCAATTAGCTTTATCAACTTTTCATTCAAATTATTTTTTTAAATTTAAATTATTTTGTAACTCAAAGTTCCTAGGTTTTCCTTAGAGAATGTATCAATTAAAAAGATCATTTTTCAAATAGCAAAATTTAAAGCATTGGGTAGCTTCCCCTGCCCCAGTTTTATGCAGATATAACTAACATAGAACATTGTACTAGTCCAATGATCTGATATGTATGTATACTATAAAATGACTACCACGGTAAGTTCAGTTAACATCCATCACCTTATGGAGCTTCGATGCTTTTCTTTTGTGATGAGAACTTTTAAGATTTACTCTCTTAACAACTTGCAAACATACAATGCAATATTCTTAACTATGGTCAGCATGCTGTGCGTTACATCCCCAGGACTTATTTATCTTATAACTAGAAGTTTGTACCTTTTGACCTCCTTCACCCATTCTTCCCCCATTCCCCTGCTGCCTCTGGCAACAACCAATCTTTTCTATGAGTTTGGTTTTTTTAGATTCCACATATAAATGAGAGCATACAGTATTTGTCTTTCCCTGACTTATTTCACTTAGCATAATGCCCTCAAGATCCATCCTTGTTTTTGCAAATGGCAGGATTCCCTTTTTTAAATAACTGAATAATATACCATTATATATATATATGTGTGTGTGTGTGTGTGTGTGTATGTATGTATATGTATATGTATACATATATATCTTATTTGTACATTTATTTGTTGATGGACATTTAGGTTATTTCCATGTCTTAGCTATTATAAATAATGCTGCAACAAACATTGGGGTACATATATCTCCTTGAGACAGTGATTTCATTTCCTTTGGGTAAATACCCAGAAGTGGGGTTGCTGGATCTTATAGTAGTTCTATTTTTAATTTTTTGAGGAACTTCCATCATGTTTTCCAGAGTGGTTACACCAATGTATATTCCCAGCAACAGTGCACAAGTTCCCTTTGCTCCATATCCTTCCTGGCAGTTGTTATCTCTTGTCTTTTTGATGATAGCCACTCTAACAGGTGTGAGGTGATATTTCATTTTGGTTTTGATTTGCATTTTCTGGATAATTAGTGACGTTGAGCACCTTATCATAACACATGTTGGTCACTTACATGTCTTCTTTGAAAGAATGTCTATTCAGTTCTTCTGCCCAGTTTTTAGCTGTTTGTTTGTTTGGTATTGAGTCATATGAGTTCTATGAGTTCTTTATATATTTATATATTAGGGATGCGAGTCCCTTCTCAGATACATGATTTGCAAATATTTTCTCCCATTCTGGAGGTTGCCTTTTCATTTTGTGATAGTTTCCTTTGCTGTGCAGAAGCTTTTTAGTTTGATGTAGTTGAAATTGTTAAAGCTTGACAGTAATCACTGCAGCTGTGTTGGGAGCAGAAAATTTTAGGGGCATGAAGAATAGACCTCAACTTCTAGTGTTAGCCTTGCTAGTTATTGGGCCTCTTAAAGAAAGGTACCAGTGCAATAAAGATAGGCTCTGGCTTTGTTATTTTTAGCTACAGCTCTCCAGGTGAACTGGGCAGTGGAGCCTATGTTCTAGTGGGGTCACCAGTAAAATTTACAACCTCTGTCAGCAGAAGCAGGGCTCTTGTTGGTTGACATTCCAAGGAAGGCCCATCTGTTTGTTCAGCTTTTTCCTGAGGGAGCCAGAAAGGGACTGCTTCAGTTTCATAAGTTGAAGTCCCTAATAAGAGAAAGCTTTGTGGTTGAGTCAAAATACTAAGACATAATATGCTGACATGCATACAATTTTAAAATTCAGCTTTCACCAATTTAAACGCACCCATGCTATCACATGGTTTTCTGAGCATTTCTCCATTAAGTGTAATGGTGAGGACAGTTGTACCCCCACATGTATAAGTGAGTTCAGGGACAACCCACAGTCTCCACTGGACCCTCCGTTATTACCAGTAGATCCACAGGTATTAATAATAATAATAATAATATCTAGTAAATGGTAATAATAAACTTGTATAATAACTACAAGTCAGTTAAAATTCTGTACCAATAAAGAAAATTTAAGATGTTGTCCTTGCAATTTGGGTTGGAGAAAAAGAACTCATGAAGCTATTTTAAAAGTTACCAAATAAAATACAGATAGACTTTTATCAATAATTCCTAAAATGTATAATATGAATGAGGAAAGCATCAGGGGAAAGAGAAGAAGATCTCAAATGGGATCAGGAGGGGACAAGGAAGCATTAAGGAGGCAGAGTTTTAATTGATGACTTCTTGTTTTGTTTCATCTTCCCACAGTGAGAGAGAAAAGCTAGAGGGTATCAAGAGGAGAGCCACAATAACCAAAAATGAAGGAGCAGAACACGGCATGTTTGACAATTATTGAGTATAGAACAGTTTGACTGGAAATGAAGAACCAGATTATTTCTGGGTATAGGTTAACATCTAACTCTAGTCTTAAGTCAGAGGGTTTGAAATGGTATTGGAGGTAATGTAAATTTTTTTCCAGCAGTGGGTTAATGAGAAAGATTGATGATTTGTTAACTTGCTCTCCATTAAGATAGCTAGCCTGGAACCTACCTTGGTTTCTGATGCTCTGAATAGAGGGAGTACCCAAGTGTCCAGAAGGGAAATCTAGTAGAAAATACAGACTCAATTTTTTAAAGTAGCTAGCTCACATCCAAAAAAGGAAATAATAGCTAAATTCACTCATGCCCAACCTGCAAAGACAAATCAAAAGATAACTCCATTCAGCACATTAAAAGACTCATCTGGGCTTTCTGGGCTATTTCCCATGATCCTAGAGCTTGGTTAAGTGGCCTGACAGAGAGGACAGATGCTTTGAGTTTTTAACAATTTTCAGAAAAGCAGTTAGAAATAGCAACTGGTATCACATGAATACATCTTTCATAGTCAACGAAAAGGCCAAGGGAAGCCCAGCAGCACAAGAATGAAAGACAGGAAAAGAACAGATAAAAGTTGGGCAATTTTAACTAAAGCCACTCATTTCCTCATTTCTGAAACAGTCGAGTTGCTCTTAGACATCGGGGCTGATTAGTGTCATCTGGTAAAGGAAGCAGGAGGGCAGTCAAACAGAATAATCATCTTCATAATAACTCAGAACTGTATAGCACTTTATAAATTGTGTAACACTTTCAAATATATGATGTGACTTAAAACACTCAAGAAAAAAAATAAAATAAATAAAAATAAAAATAAAAATAAAACACTCAACAATTGGTACTGTCAACAGGATGGGTCTTACCCTCATTATAGGGGTGTTAGAAGCTCTCAACACCTATGTGAGTAACCATCCTTAGTTTTTCCCAGAGTAAGCTGTTTAGTCAGTCTTCTAACTTCTAGTCCACCAGCCTTTTGACCACAAAATTTTTCCCTATATCTTACAGGCACAAAACAGTTAAAAGGGTCTATATAAAGAAAACTTTCTTTTATTTTATATGTCCCTAAGTGTCTTATAAACTTCATTACTGATTTTAAAAATACATTTCCAGCACACTAGCCCAATGAGTTTAGGCCAGAATGTGGGGGTCACTGTGCCATTCTCTAAGGGAGAGAATTAATGCCCTAAGGCATACTTTGTGTAATGAATTAACATCTCTCCTAGGCAAAGAATGGCACCAGTTAGCGCCCATCTTTGGACAATTGCGTAAACAGTTACTGAAATAATTGCCTGTGTTCTATGGTTTGGACAAGCACCCTGGTAGTACACTTACCTTTGGAAAAGGAGTCCCTTGATGACAGGAAAGCAGTACCACACTTCTCCCTGCCTATCCTCTACAGAGGATTGTATAATAAAGGTACTGATAATGATAACAACTGTCATTTACTGAGAATTTACTACACAACAAGGACTGTGGTTAAGTGCTTTACACATTTTAACTGATTTAATCTTCACAATGACTTCGGAAGGCAGCTGTTATTATTATTGCCATTTATAGATGACAACTTTGAGGCTCAGGAAAGTCAGTGAAACTTGTTCAAAGTCACACATGGAGTAAGGGGCAAACTGGGATTTAAACTGAAGTCAGTTTCACTCCAAAGCCATTCCCTACCCCATGACACTTAACCGAGGCGGGTGGCACACTCCTGTTGCACGGAGTGACTGCGTCTCCTCTACCTCACTCTTAGTCGTTTTAGACAAAGGGCAGGCTTGTAGGCAGGCTGACAAAAAACACTGGTTGGGCAACAAACTGGCCCTTGACATTTGGATCAAACCAAACATAAGTGATGGGGTTTTGGAATCTAGGTGAGGTTCAATGGGGTGGAGTCCGGAGCTGACGACCAAGAAAGAATTCTTGAGATGTCTTTGGTGCAAAATGGTGGTTTATTAAAGCAGGGGGCCAGGACCCGTGGGCAGAAAGAGCTGCTGCCCCGGGGTTGTGTGGGGTGGCTGATTATATACTTGCGAGTTGGGGGAGATAAAGAAAAGGGAGGTTTCGAGAGAACTTTCATATGCTAAAGAGGACCTACAAGATACCGGAGGCCTTGCCATTGTCAAGTTAAGGTTGTTTTTCCCCCTCCAGCAAGGCATTAACATTAAGATAGTTAGGAGATTACTGGAAGAATGTCACGTAAGTCCCACCCAGGAGTGGGGGGGGGGGAGGTTGTGGGGTGTCAGCTTGTGCTTTGTCTTCAGTCAGCCTTCTGCTCCCTCATCATAAGAATGTAACTTGGAGGAATTTCAACAGATCCTAGATTCCTTCATTCATATGAATAATACCCACTGGGAATCTATGGTGTGTGACATAATGAGCCACATCCTGAAAGTGAAAAAAATTAAAAACCATACTCCCTGCCTTTGAAGAAGTTACATTCTAAAAGGAAACATAGGCACACAAATGATTGCAGTACAGTTAATAAATATATAATGGTGAGATCTGTACAAATTAAAAAAGATGCACAAAGAGAATGCTCAACTCTATTTGGAATGCCACCATAGCTTTCCAGGAAAAAATGCTTGACCAGAATCTTAGAGTTTGACAGATAAAATTAGGTGAGAATGGCATTCTAAGAAAAAAAGAGAACATGCAGAGGGACGGGATACAAAATCACATGGGAGGTTTGGGACCTGTGGATATGGCTAAACCTGGCAAAAGTATAGAATGAGAGGAAGGGCAATAGAGGTATAAGACTAGTGAGGCTGGTCAAGGAGGGCCTTAAGTCATTCAGTGGAAGAGGGGATGCCTTTGAAATCAGATGCAATACATTGAGAAAGAAAGGCTGAGGAGTGGAGCTGAAGCAGCAGCACCACAAGAAATATGTTGAAGAGAATAAGAAGGCCAAATCAATGGAAGTGAACTTTACTGATTAGATGAAGCATCTTGGCAGGTGAGAGGGAGAGAGGAAGAGTCTAGAGGATGACATCCAGGTTGTTGGAATGGGTGGGATGAGTGAATGGGCAAGGCAGTGAAAAGATGAGTTCAGCTGGAAGTAGTTCGAGATGGTAGTATCTATAGAACCCCAGTGAATGTTCCGCAGGCGTGGAGATAACATGAAGAGACTCGGTCATGTAGATGATCAAACTGGGTGCTTGTACTCCCAGCAAAAACAAAATCTGCCCATTGGTGGCACCTGGGTGACCACTTTTCTCATTATGAACAACACTGGCATTTTTAATTTATCTTACTCTTTTTTTTCTGAGAGATGGGAGCTGACTTGCTGCCAACCACAAATAAACATGCATAGGAATTCTCTTTTTAAGATCTATTTTTTTTTCATAGGGATTCTAGTCTTCAGCTCTAATTTCCTACAGGTCAACCATTTCTAATGCAAATATAGAAAGGATTGTATGGAACAATGGCCAACTTATATATAAGAACCTGTTTACTCTTGTCACTTCATAAAAGTTGGGGTTAACAGAAGCATACCTTGTCATGAAAGGGAAAAAAGAGTTCTTAAATAGCACACATTAAGAAACTATCTTTGTATGTAAAAACTTGATTTAAGGGGCGCCTGGGTGGCTCAGTTGGTTAAGCGACTGCCTTTGGCTCAGGGCATGATCCTGGAGTCCCGGGATCGAGTCCCGCATCAGGCTCCCTGCTCAGCAGGGAGTCTGCTTCTCCCTCTGACCCTCCCCCCTCTCATGCTCTCTCTATCTCATTCTCTCTCTCAAATAAATAAATAAAATCTTTAAAAAAAAACACAAAACTTGATTTAAAAAGTTGGTTTTAAATGCTTAATTGGGCATCAGGCCCTTAGGGTTCAGTGTTACATAAAAACTGTAAAACTAAAATACATTCATGTTTACTCACCATAATTGTCTTGAATTGCAAATAGAAGATTACTGCAAGATAATATGAGGGAGGAAATTCCTTCTATGTTAAAGATTAAAGAGTGCAGGTAGGGTAGAAATGAACTGGTAAGTATCATGTATGTCTGAGTAAGCAAGAAAGGTGAGCAAGAAAGAATTGTTAAAGGACATTGTAATTATGATTAGGATAAAGGCCCATTCAGCTAAGCAGTCACATCTGGCGTCTAGTGATATCAGTCTGCCTAATGGAAATAATAAGGTAGTGAGACTGTTGAAGTCTCTTGTGAATATTAGACTTATTTCCTCAGTGACTCAGACTTAGAATGTCAGAGAGATCAATTTATGTGAATACAATTAATAAGGTAATTAAGAAATAGAGACAGCTCAGGAGGATATTGCCTGATAATTAATAACCAGCGGGAAAGGATGAGGATCCCGAGAAACAGTGAATTAAATAAAGATCAGCATGAAGAATTTCTATCAATAAGATATGGGCTGTTCTCTAAGTCAGCTAAAGGTTAGTATCCGAAGGCCATTTGCTAACAAATAAAACTTAAACAGGGTTTCTTGGAATTGTATATCCTATAATCTAATGCCCTAGAGAGCCTAGAGAAAGGGGGCTATCAATAAGCAGGGTCAAGGGAAAGGGGAACAACATCATGCACAGAAAAGAGCACATGGTCTGGAGTGAGGGTCCTGGTTCTGTTCTCACCTCTACAAGAGATGAGTTGCCTAGACTGCCTGGGTGGCTCACTCGGTTAAGTGTCTGCCTTTGGCTCAGGTCATGATCTCCGGTCCTGGGATGGAGCCCAGAATCAGGCTCTCCACTCAGCAGGGAGCCTGCTTCTCCCTCTCCTTCTGCCCTTCACCTGTTCCTTCTCTCTCTCAAATAAATAAAATCTTTAAAAAAAAGAGAGATGAGCTGTATAAACTGGAAGGAAACACTTTACTGCTGAACCTCAATTTCTTCATTAGTCAAATGGGATGATTGAATTCTATGACCTCTACGGTTCTTTGCAACTCTAAAATTTGAATTATAAACACAGTTCCATTAACAAGGACAACCAAAAAAAGCTAAAACAGTAAGTCTTTGAGCCAGAAAAAAGAGTGGTAATTGTTGGCTGTTGGTGTTGAATAGGTACGAACAGGCAATGAAGGCCCAGATTTTAAAGGAAAAAATTAAAAAGAAAAATATAAAAGAAATCATCTCATTCTCTCCAGTCCTGCATCTGAAAAACAAAAATGAAAAATGAAGTGTGAGTCTGTGGTTTATTTCTCTTTGCAGCTCCTGGTACTTGTACTCAGATAATTTACTGGTTTTTTAAAGAAGATTTTTTTTTTATTTATTTGAGAGAGAGGAGAGAGCCAGCATGAGCAGGGGAGCGGCAGAGGGAGAGGGAGAAGCAGACTCCCCACTGAGCAGGGAGCTAGGCCGGGCTTGATCCCAGGGTCCTGGGATCATGACCTGAGTTGAAGGCTCATGCTTAACTGACTGAGCCACCCAGGTGCCCTGATCATTTACTGTTATAACCTACAACTATCAACAAAATACCCCTTGGTATAATAAACCACATAAAGCATTGACCACAAAGTTCAATCCCCTCAGTGACATTGCACTCTGGGAGCCAAAGTTTTAAAAATTGCTGGAACTTGTTCAACTAGAAAATGTCTTTGCTAACCCAACACTCTTGTGATTGGGTGAACATTTCTTTGAAGATAGGCATCAAATATCTTATGTATGCAGAGGCAAGCGAGAAAACAAACAGCTGCCTGTCCCAACCTCAGGTTACTTCCCAATTCTCCAAAATGCTCCAAACCCTGAAAATCCATGGAAGTTTCTAGACTGAAGTTTGGTTACTCAACTTGAACTGAAGGGTGAATGGAGGGACTGGGAGAAGCAGACCAACTATAAAAGTCAGTTTTCTTCAAACCAGGAAGCGAGGCTTCAGTGGGGGAGGGTGTCAAGCAGGAAGCGGATTAAAGCCCTCACACAAAATGATATATGAGAAGAATAGCAGAAGTAAACTGATGGTCTCTTTCTCCTTGTAAATCCACCATTAGCCGTTGAAGGGAGTCAACTCTGGGGCCTGATGTCATATATTTAGTAGTGGAGCTGGAGAAAGCTATACATTCTGCCCAATTTGGTGATTTTATTTTAAAGATTTTTTTTTTTAATTTATTTATTTGACAGAGAGATAGCACAGGTAGGCAGAGCGACAGGCAGAGGGAAAGGGAGAAGCAGGCTCTCTGCTGAGCAGGGAGCCCGATGCAGGGCTCAATCCCAGGACCCTGGGATCATGACCTGAGCCGAAGGCAGCCGCTTAACCAACTGAGCCACCCAGGCGCCCCATTAAATTTTATTTTATTTTTTATTTTTTTAAAGATTTTATTTATTTATGTATTAGAGAGCGAGAGAGAGAAACAGCATGAGAGGGGAGAAGGTCAGAGGGAGAAGCAGGCTCCTCGCCGAGCAGGGAGCCCGATGTGGGACTCGATCCCAGGACTCCAGGATCATGACCTGAGCCAAAGGCAGTCGCTTAACCAACTGAGCCACCCAGGCACCCTATTTTTTATTTTTTAAAGATTTTTTTTCTTAATTTATTTATTTGACAGAGAGAGAGCACAAGTAGGCAGAGCGACAGGCAGAGGGAAAGGGAGAAGCAGGCTCTCTGCTGAGCAGGGAGCCCGCAATTTGGTGATTTTTGGTATTTTGAGGCAACATGAGGGTTTTAGAACTAGCATGTAAAGATATTAGAGGCAGCAGCATAGAAACAAGCTACTGAGACAAACAAACAAGGAACTCAAACTGCAGAGACTTCTACAAAATCCCTGCCTACTGCAAACCAAAAGCATGGCTCCAGCCCTCGCTGTCTCTGGACCAAAGGCCAGATAAGAAGACCTGAAATGTCTCAGTGCTGAACTCTTCCCAAGGGTCTCTGATGCCATCTTTGCTCTTCCCCCAAAGCACCCATGCACCAGTCGAATTGGGCAAGAATGATTTTCAAGGCCAGTTTTCAAAGGGAAAAAGTAGTTCCTTGGCAATAGGCAGCTTGTTAAGCATATGTAAGTAGAGAAGGGCTCTGTTTGGGGCTGAGAGGGGTGAAGGGCAAGCTGTGAGGAGGGAAGGCTGCTTGTTGGTACCTCTGCAAATGACCACAGCAGCTTGGAGTACCATCTGGCAAGAACACCTCCTCTCCCTTGACTCCCTGCATAGCCCACCAGCCTCTGTAGCACCTCAGGGCCAATCAGGGACCTCCCAAACTGCCACTGAAAAATCATAATTCCCAGCCCTGAGGTCCCACTTGCAACCTTCTTTCCCAAGCAGGGCACTGGGGCATGCTTTGAGTGGTGATGTAAATTCTAAGAGTAGAATTAAATGAGTTAACATATACAGAAAGCACTTAGGAAATGGCCTCGCACAAAGTAAGCACTATAGAGTTAGCCATCAATACCATCATTTTCCACAACGGGAAGCCAAACACAGAGAACCCAGACTGTCTGCCTACAGGGTGCAGGCTTGTAACCATTTCACTCTTGCTAAATGAAGAAACCGAGAAACCAAGCGCTGAGGGATATGTCAGACATCCGTCATGCAAGGTGGAGACTAATTTCAAATCTGGGTCTCTTGACTCCAGATCTGGTATCTTTCCACCTCAGCCTGTGGCCCTTGTGTATCATAACAGGTGTGAGAGAACAAGTGACAAAGGTGAAGAAGTGTCCACAACACAGAAATTGGTCCCATCTTCGA
Organism: Neomonachus schauinslandi; assembly: GCF_002201575.2. Lineage (NCBI taxonomy): Eukaryota > Metazoa > Chordata > Mammalia > Carnivora > Phocidae > Neomonachus > Neomonachus schauinslandi. Next base: position 71,715,590 of record NC_058409.1, on the reverse strand, counting down.
CCAGAACCATGAATGTCACTATGAGCAGATTATGGCCCTCTGGAGCCAAGACAGGTAGGAGGAAGAATAGAGTCCATCAGTCCAGAAACACCGTTCCTAAAAATTCACTGAGCTATTACCACTAAGTTATCTCGGACGGGTGTGTTCTGACACATTGGCAAAGAAGCGCTCATTCCCCACGGGGAGTTCTTTGCGTTTAGCCAAACATACTAAGTTGTGCTTGAAGTCAAAATAATCGCCCACTCCTGCCCTGGAGAGTTTCAAATACACAGTGACTTGCTAGGTGTCCAGAAATTGATCACTTCATCATCAAACGAGCCAGCCAGGGGAGCAATTGCTCCAACAGGAAGGTTAACAGGCGAGAAAATGAATTGTCTCATGGTTACAAATGTTTCTGCTGCCATGACTAAAAACTGCTGTGATTTTTTTTTTTAAAGTTCAGATGCCTAGATATTTTACTGCTGAAAATGTCAAGCCACTGAGTTATTGTTATAATTACTGACCACTCCACGATAACATTTCATGACTTTTTTTTTCTGTTGTCATGCAGTCAGCATTATAGATTCTGAATAAACTTGAGCCACTGCTGATCTGCTTTCCAGCACGCAGCATTATTGGCTCTGAAGGAAGCATTAGCTTTGTAGACTGTGAACATAGATTACGAGTAATACCAGGGTACAAATATTACCAAACCTTTAAACGTGCTCTTTGTTTCCTAATAAAACTCTTGTAAGGTCCTCCAAGGGCCCTGTCTCAGCTAACCTCGGAATTCACTCAGCTTATTAAGTTAACACAGTAACGTGCCAACTCAGGGCTTCTCTGATTGTTGCTGCATGCAGTAGGATGTGATGGTTTTTAGAAGTGGCTTATTTAAAAGCTTTGTACTTCCTTGGAAGAAGGGTTCATGTAATGTGACTAAATTATTATAATCATCATACATATTCATTAAATCAAGTTATTTTTCAAGTATATACAGAATAAATATGCTAGACTTTAATTCTGAAACAGGACAACACCTTTCTAATGCAGGTATGCCTCACTTTAAATAAACCAGTGGTTTTCTGATCAGTTGAATGTGTGTGAAAGGGTTTTTTTGTTTGTTTTTTGTTTTTTTTTGGCAGTGTCCAAGCTGGGTGAGTCCCTCTTTGGGCATCTGTTCTCTTACTAGCATCTGTTATTCAGAGGCCTTGCTGATTCATTTCTGGTCCCTCCTTACGCACCAAGAAGATAACTAGACGATCTTTTGAGACCACCCAGGTATGGGCACATTTTACCCAGCAATATCTAAAAAGAGATCTTATGGGTAATATTTCAGAAAGCAAATGACCTTATTTGAGAAGAACCAAAGTAAAACTGGAAACAGATTTACTTGACAATTAAGTTAGATAAATATTACTTACAGCATATGTAACCTAGGTGTGGTCTTATTTAAATCTTTCCTCACAGAGAAATTAGTGATTAGAAATTAGAAATTAGAAATTTGGCCCTGGGTGGCTTGGGTCGGAGTGTCAGTCCCTTTCTTGCATCATCCACTTTTGGGATTCCCAGTGACATTCCCCTATGGGGCTTCTCAGATTCTGTCTGCATTCTCTCAGCCTTCTTCTCTACCTGCAGAAAGTTTCCTTATTACAGTGAATGCTGCTGTGGGTAATTACAGCCCAGATTTCTTGCTACCCCCTGCACATTTATACATGCCTTCATCTCATACTGATAGTGTTGCTCCCCTGTGGTGCTCTTCTCTGCAGCTAGTCCCAGATCTGCAAATTTTCTCATTGTTAACCTGCCTCCTAGGTTAGGCCTCAGCTATATCTCACAATTCTTCTCAGCTGCACTGCAGAGCATCTCCCGGCTTCTGGGGAGTTGGGGACAAGAGATAGGCAGAGAAGCTATTACTCTAGACTCCTATCTATGCTTCAGCTAAGGCAGCTCGGCTTTGAGTTCTAATTACTTGTAGTGTTCTGTTGAGATTTCATTCCAAACAAGATCTCCTTGCAAACAAACAAACAGAGGCTTCCCACATTCAAAGGAAAAAATAGATCTCTCATGAGAAAAGTAGTATACAATATGAAGCCTTCTTTAATCTAGCGTAGCTACAAACCTCTATATGACCCAAATGGCCACAAGTGTCAATGACTTTACTGCTTCTCCTTCTCTTTCTGGCGTCAGTTCTCTTCCTGGTCTTGCACCCTAGACTGGCCAAGATGATGCTCCAGCTGAATTGACCCATACTGGCCAGTCTGGGGGAATGATAGCCTCACATTGTCCATTACATATTTCTGAAATGACTTCCAAGAGCACTGACTATTCCCTATCAGCCATTCTAGTATACAAGATGAAGAGGTTTTGTTTCGGCTAGGGTTGCCAGTTAAAATATAGGACACCTAGTTAAATTTGAATTTTAGATAAACAAAAAACTTTTTTTAGTATAAGTATTTCCCAAATATTGCATGGGATATACTCATACCAAACAATTGTTTGTATAGTCTCACAGACTTAATATTTTGGTGACATGGTTAAAGCAATTACTTATATACATATCAAAGTGCAATAGTGAAGATGAAAGTCACAGAATTCTTTTAATTCTTTGACTTTTCTTTCCCATTATAAGAGATTTATAATCTCACTGGGAGGATGAGGATGAGAGGAATCTAGTTCTATCTGAGACCAAACAAAGCTAACAACCACCACTTTGCAAACTATGTATGAATGGTTTTTACTAAACAAAAATTTCTGTCTAGCAGATGCTTTAATCATTCCTTTTCTAAGCTGAAGAAAATGTCTGCATTTAAATATAGTTACATGGCAAATGTACAGTCAGTCAAAAATGTTTATTGAGTGTGTACTAGGTGTTAACCATGATTAACATATGGTTCTTGCCTGGCAAGAGTTCAGAATCCAGGAGAGATACAGAGATATGAACAGATAATCACAAGGCAATGTGATAGGTTCTCAAACAAAACAAAAGCACAGTTCAGTGGGTGTGACTAACAGGACTCAAGGAGTTGGGGATCTTAGAGGAGGTTACATTTAATCTGGTGTTGAAGGACCAGTAAGAACTTCCCAGGCAGAGAAGGAGAGCAAAGCGATTCCCAGCAGGGATTAAAAAAAAAAAAAGAAAGAAAGTCATGAAGTCATGAAGGAGCTGCCATGCTTGTGAGGCAGAGAAGGTTCTGGTCTAGTCAAAACTCAGAGGAGGGACAAGAGCCCCACTCACTCAGTCTCACTCACACTACTACTACATAGGAAAGATGAGGATGGCCTCAGTCCAAGTCAAAACTCAGTAACAGCAAGAGGAAGAGTAATAAGAGCAAGTGATCACAGGGCCCAACAAATAATCAAAGGCAAAAGGAGAGATGCCTAACTTCTATAAAGGTAAAAGTAAATTGCTGCTGTAGCTCTAACAACTTTTATTCCCATTTCACTGTGGCAAAAGCCAATTTTTCATGTGAGGCTGGTTTGGAGGGTTCCAGAAAGTAATTGGCTACTTTTCAATTTTGGAGATGATGAGCAGAAACATTTCCCAGGTAGGTATTACCCTGCCATATTGTGTGAAAAAAAAGGAGCAAAAAGCTTCTAATGATTCTGTTACAAATCCTGTGTTAGCAAGATTTCAATCTGGCTGGAAAGCAAAGATTCTGTGCCTGCTAGAGCTATGTATGCTTGAATACTGCATAGTCATACTTTATGATCGATGAGAGCCCAGTGGTGCAACATCAGTAGGAGAACATGGTGAAAAGCCAATGTCTAAGTTTAACAGAACAACAGAAACTGTCTTTCTGATGTCTGACATGCCTTCAATCATTGGATGTGTCTTTCATAACTGATCTTATAAACTTAACTATTAAAACTTGAAAGACAATGGGATACCATTACACACCTGCTAGAATGGCTCTAATTAAATATATATAATACACATATTATATATATTTAAATGACAATAGCATGCTGATGAGGATACAAAGTGGCTAGAACACATATATTCTGGTGGGAATTCTACTTTGGAAAAAAGTTTGACCGTTTCTGGTAAAGGTAAACTTACATGTAGGTTACCCTAGAGACATGGAAACCTATATCCACACAAAGGTATTTATATGAATGTTTACAACAACTTAATTCACAAATGCTAAAAGCCAAAAACGAACCAAAATATTCATCAACCGGTGAATAGATAAATTATGTTATATCCACATGGCAACAAAAAAGAAAAAAACTACAGATACATGCACAAACATGGACACATCTCAAAAGCATTATGCTAAGAGAAAAAAGACTCAAGAGATTACATACTGAATGACTCAATTAATTTGTTACTAGAAAAAAGGAAAAAAAAAACTATGGAAACAGAGATCAAATCAGTGGCTTTTAGTAGCTGGTCAGGGGAAGGGATTTAATAAAAAGGCTCATGAGAAATTATTCCATATCTTGATTTTGGTGGTAGTTACATGACTACATAGAATTGTCAAAATTCATTGAGCTGTATTCCTAAAAAGTAGGAATTTTACTACGTGTAAATTATATCTCAAGAAAAAGCAAAATTAACTTGTATATTTAAGATAGAAAAAAGAAACGAGTTATGAGTGGGCATTATCTTGAATTTTCATTTGAGTATTGGTTTGACCATTTCCAGCTCTGAAGGCTTTTGACCATTAGTTAGACTTTTATTGACCATAACATATATCCTAAAGATCATATTTAATGGTAGATTTGAAAGTCTATCAGCCATTTTTAGCCAATTTTGAAAGAATTTATTCCTACTAACTATGGCATCCATTGTATGCAATAAACAAACTTCTCTCCTATGTGGCTAGGGAGGTCCTAGTTATGTACCATCTTTGAAGAGATTGAGGATATAGTCACTTAAATCATTTTCTGTGTTTTATGGTCTAGATGAGTAATTCCAATTTGATTGTATAGCTTATATAGATTAAAATAGCAAAAAAGAGACCACTTGGGAATATTAACACAGTGGTAGCCAAATAGGTGTGTATCTTGAGCACTGCATTTTATGAAGAAGTCCTGAGTACTACAGAGGGAAATACAGAGGGGTTTCTTTAACTACTTTCTTTCGGCAACAGTTCTTTTGCTTTGTTAGAACATTGACAGAGACAGTCTCAAAACACAAAGCCAAGACTAATTCACCAGGGCAGCCAGCGTTTCCCTTTGAAAATAGGTTCCTTATCTTTCCTGTTTTGATAGTCCTGGTGTTGGGACGTAATATTCCTAAGGAGTTCCTTCAATAGATGAGGCAGTGCTTCTTTTATGAAAAGCTAATCTAAGTTAATTAATTGCTCATCAAGGGGACAGAAAATAAAATCAGTGGGTCTTGAGAAACACAACAAAGGAGTAACCAACCCTTGGACCAATTCTCTATGGTGACATCTGAGGCATGTCAGGAGACATCTGGCACTAGGTTTCCAAGCAAGTACTCATCAAGTGAGAGGCAGGGAGAAAATTAACCTTAAAATCCATGTAGCATTGGAATTATAAAGCACAGTCTTATGTAGGCAAGTTTTCCATTAAACTATGTGCTGTGATTGTACATGTGAACTGCTGGTTATAATAGGAGTATCAGAGTCTTTCACCCAGTGTTCCTGGCAGTGGTGTTTTATGAAATGTGCGTGTGCCCACAACAAAGCAGTAACTAGCGGGCGGTGGAGCAGGGAGGACACCCCCGGCCAACAGGTGCACGGGGACTGGGCAGGCATGAAGTACAACTTTACCACAGAGCAGAAAATTTTGATGTTTCCCAACATTGTGATTTGTTCTCCCATGCATTTCAACATGCTCTTGGGAGCCACGGCCAACCACCTTCAAGTGACTTTATTAGAATATTTGTCTTTTTACCCTGCCTTCCTTTTAAGTGCCTTGTTAATTTGATCCCAGATACTGAATCAGTTGGCAAATTAGTAGGCCTTACTATAAAAATGAGAATTCTCTATTCTACCTTTCATTTTTGACACATACACACACACACACACATGCACATCCGTACCTTAGGGTCCCAAGAACTTTGCATTTTTCACAAAAATCTTCTCCCTGACTGAAATTATTTAAAGGAGCTGATACCTGGACACTTTGTTCAAGTATTTGGCATTAAAACTGTTATTTGTTTAAATTTCAATTTTAGAAGTCTTGAAAGTCTACTTCCAAAGTTTCTTATCATTCAACCCATAGCCAGTGGTTGCCAGAAGTCTGTATATTTGTCAGGTACAGTTTGGATTTGTCCTCAGACACCAGAAAATGATGTTAATATCCCTAAATGACATAATTAATAATAACAGCTAATCTTTACCGTGTGCCAGGCCCTGTCACTTTACTTGTATTAATTTATTTGAACTTCACAAAAAATCCACAGAAGTAGGTATAATTACTTTAACAATGAGAAATGAAGTCAAACATCCTTCCTGCATTCACAACCCTGTCTCCACCATTTGGCTGAGCAATCACACTTATCCTGTGTTAGACGATGAGAAACAAAGACTGCCAAGTAGCAATTTGAGACATAGATGAATTTATAGGATTTCCTGGCAAGGAAGGTCTGCATTACTCAGGTACAAGCAGTTCTCTCACCAAGCAGCAAGTGAAAGGACCAGACTTAGAGCCAAAAGAGGAGGAAGGCAATATTCTGAGCCCAGGCTTCTGCATTGTGGATTGTTTCCATCCCTTCTCTGCAAATGGTCATTCGCTGGTTTTACCTCACTGATTCAGAGAAGCCAGGTTTCCGAACAAGTCTGAGATGAGTTGCGAAAGATGCCAGTGGGCCTAGGATCATCCAGCAAACATGCTGGATGCACGTGCTTAAGCTGTGGCTAGATTTCTATTTCACATCCAGCAGGTAATATGCGACAACACGACATCTACATATTGGGGTAGGACTAGAGTCTAGGTGGAGTGAAATGGATGTGAACCAGATGCTTTTTCGTTTCTCTGTTCTCTGAGGACACAGGCACACTCACCACAAAAAGGACTGTACAAGATCAACTCCGGTAATTTCTAACTTGCTTACAAGCTTTATATTTGGAAACTCTTATGCAAACAGTGCTCCCAAGACTTCTATGGGAGGCACAATAAACTGAGGAGAAATGTTTCTTTGTGCCTACTAGGATTTTAACAACTTGGAAGCCTGGCATGGCCATACCACAGCTCAAGAAAAGGGGGGAAAAGCACAAAACGAAACAAAAACAAGAGAGCTTATCTCGGACTACCTAAGCCTGGTCCATCCTTGGCTCTTCTGTCACTGGCACAGAACACCTTTCGAATTCCCACTGTTCTAGGTTATCTTCCTGCTCAGTTAACAGCAGGAGAGAGAGTGTAAGGATAGGCCAGCAGCTAGTGTAGCTCCTGTAAAATGTCATCCCAAGAACGATGTTGCACATCAAACATGAAGCTGGATGAGATAAACGTAGGCATTATTCCAGTCCTCTTCCTCGCTGCCAGCAGAATGCCGCAACAGCAGCAAATCCACGAGACACAAGCACAAGTCCATCTGGTTGGATGTGGAGAAAAACCTTACTCACAGAAGAGGTAAGAAATTGTCTATTAGGTAGCTTTCTACCCTACTCCCCCAATTTTTGCCTCAGATCGTTCTTTTGAATGGAGCAGTTGCTCCCCGAATCTCCCTTTCAAAAACTAATATTCCGGGCGCCTGGGTGGCTCAGTCGGTTGAGCGACTGCCTTCGGCTCAGGTCATGATCCCAGGGTCCTGGGATCGAGTCCCGCATCAGGCTCCCGGCTCGGCGGGAAGCCTGCTTCTCCCTCTCCCACTCCCGCTGCTTGTGTCCCTGCTCTCTCTATCTCTCTCTCTGTCAAATAAATAAATAAATTTAAAAAAAAAAAAAAAAAAAAAAAAAAAAAAAAAAAACTAATATTCCTGGAAAGAATAAGCATCTGGCCATATTAACTCCCTGCCCTAAACTTTCTAATACTGACCCTTTGTCAAATGACACATTTCATAAAGGACTTACTGAAAAAGAAAGCTGCCTAAATATGTACAAACAGCAACAATAAGGACAAAACTAACTTTCAACCTGTGCATTTATAAAGACTTTCTAAGATTGTAAATAATTCTCTGGTTGCTATGACTTGTGTGATTTTAGAACCAACCCTGGAAGACATAAAAATAATTCAAAATTACACAATGCCCAATTACCAAACACTATCCAATGTAAGGGAACAATAAAAAATTATCAGTTAGGTCTAAGAGAGTGGTCAGCAAGCTGACCACTGCTAGGGAATCTGAAGTTGGGTCAACATCCTAGGGTTCCTGTCCCTGAAAACCACTCAGTCAATAATGCAAAATGAGGAACAGATAGCAAAGACACATTTTCATCCACACCCACGTTATTGAAATAGTTTGGATATAACCAGCATACCTGATCAGACACCATCAAGAGAGATTTGATTCAACCAGCAGCCAAGGGTTCAGAATTTTACCTAATTATCTCTGTTCATAATTTTTCTCATAGGATTCTTGGTTCACATGTCACTGTATATTTTCAGCTGCTTGATTAGTATAGATTCACTATTCCAGTTGTTCTGCAGGAAAGAAACAGCAAAGCTCTAGCCTCTGTACCCTGAGAATTTATCCTCTAGACACAGAAGAATGCTTCAACAGAAAGTAAATTACAAAGAATTATATATAAAGCTACGTGACAACAACCATAAACTACTATCTTAAAAACAAATGCACATTAGCTGAAGATTTACATTAAAAAGCAATCAACCTAGGACATGTTTAATAAGAAAAGATTTCCTGAAGGGAGACAGTTTATGACACATTTTAAAAAGGACTTTATAGACATGGATTCTAAGAGAGAAGAGAAGGTACCAGCAAAGGCAGAGATACTGTACTGTTTCAAGTGGAAAAATTTTGTTATGGAGAAATAAAAGTGGATCTAACCAAACCAGAAAATGTAGCAAGCCCTGTAGAAGAAAATGCTATAATGTAGGCTCTGCAATTCAGTTAGAGGTTTTATGTTGGGTAGTTTTTACACTTAAAACAACATGGCTTCTCTTCAATAGGAAATATTATTCTAAAATTTCAGGTAAAAAAATTAAAAAATTAAAAAAATTAAATTTTGTATAAAGCTTTAGACATTTTATAGCATTTATTTTCTCTCTAATTAAAAAGTAACAACTGGGGGCGCCTGGGTGGCTCAGTCTTTAAGCGTCTGCCTTCAGCTCAGGGTCCTGGGATCGTGCCCCGCAATGGGCTCCCGGCTCCACAGGAAGCCTGCTTCTCCCTCTCCCACTCCCCCTGCTTGTGTTCCCTCTCTCGCTGTGTCTCTAATAAATAAATAAAATCTTTAAAAAAAATAAAAAATAAAAAGTAACAACTGTTCTTGGTAGAAAATGTGAAAAATATAGTAAAATACAAAGAGGAGTTTTAAAATCTTCTATAATACCACTATTTAGACAACCATTGTTAACACTTACAACCCTTCAATTGTTTTACTCTGTGTCTGTGTGGTTTATATGATATGCTTTATTATGTGCAAAATTTGGGTATATTACTGCAAATATAGTTTTATTTTTTTTTTCCCACTTTTAATGTTTTAAAACTAGCATCTGCCTTATGTGACATTACTTCTGGGACTTTTTCTATTGCTCTGATTTCATTAATTTTTTTTCCCAGTTTCCATTATTTTTGACAAGTAGGAGCAATTGCAAATAAAGCCTCCAGTTATGTTGTCTGAAAGAAATAATCCTAAACTGAATGAATCTCTTAGCTTGATAGTATCATGCTTTGGTTTCCTAGACTAAAATATTCAGAGATGACTACATTAGTAAAGATTTCATACACCCTGATTCTGTGGAATGATAAGGGACTAACCCTTACTATTTGTTCCAAATTTCTTCTGGACTTTTAGAGTATGTTCGTTCCTATTTCACTTTGGGAACCAGAAATCTTGTCTTCAAATTAATGACAAAATATTTTTCTTTACCATTGTCAATGTCATTATTAAATCATATTTATGAATGAATTGAGTGACACCAAAGGCATAACGTCCTCAGTGGGCCCACTGGTTCAGAATGTTATATTGTACTACTCTTCCATCACTCCCAAAGTCCAGCATGCCTCCCCTTCCAAAATCAGCTTATCCTACTCAGGCACAAAAGCAGTAGTTCATTATTACTACATCTCCATGGTGGTTGTTAAATTCAAAAGAGAGATATAAAAAGCACTATTATATTAAATATGGCTATTCAAGATGACAATTCTTTTTCTTCCTAAAAGTAAAATTATCTATCATCTATCTATCTACCTATCTATCATCTATCTATCATGTGTCATCATCTATTTCTCCATTATGCATTTGAGCCTATTATTGGAAATTTCTATCTATAGTTTGCTTGCTTCAGTATTCATCCTAGTAACAGACATCAGGAAGTATCTTTTCACTTAGTAGTGAATGTTGCACAAATAGAGAAACATAACATTGGGGAATGTTTCCCTATTAACTGATGAAGCTTTCTTCTGGGGATGCTCATGTGCCCCGCAGCTGTGGCCAGTTGTCATAAACAGATAAATATTTTATGCCTTGCTCTCCCTCTATTTCTGAAATCTTAAGGAAAAGTTATGGAAATGAAAAATTTCAATAGTTATGAAAATAAGTCCAGGCAAGAAGGTATCTATGCTGGCTGCTACCTAGAACTGTTGACCTTCCTCTGTCATACAGAGTAGGGTGACCCTTCCAAAGCCTGGTGGCTAGAAATGTTCAATGTAAAACCGACAATCTTGACCGATGACTTAATTTTTTTAAATGAGAAAGTGTATAAAACATATTACTTAGGTTTGGCCACTTGCAAAAATATTACAAGACAAAATATTTTCAACAAAAATGCTTGCACATTATTCTATTAGACACTGCAAAGGGAAATTTTCAGAGACCAGCCATTTCCTTTTGTACATAGCAACATGTGTTCCTTCTCTGCAGATAGGGAAAAACAAATCAGATTTTTCTCAACTTCCTGGGCATTGAGAACTGGTTCAGCTGGACGTATGCCAGTTGAACAAAAGGAGCCACTTAAATGCAAGAGAGTCACAGAATTTCAGGAGAAAACTAAAATAATCCCTGAGGTGAGCCCTATTAAGGAAGCATACTGCTAAATTTTTAAAATAGGAACAAGAGATCAGTTTTCTTCTCCATGCTCTCTTCGTTGTATTTCTTCAAACCAGTAAGTGAGTGAATGTACAAAGGAGCTAGCTATACAAATGAAAAAAAAAAAAGGAAGAAAGATTCAATTCAAGTCAATGCATGGATATAGAACAAGAATTCCCCCAGTTTTTTTTTTTAAGTTGTAACTACATTTTATAGACCAATACATTATAAAGCCTGAGTCACCATAAGTTGATTCAGTAAAATGAGTACTTCAATAGAATAAAACTTTTAATAAAAATAATTATTTATAAGTACATGATATTGAGGCCTAAGCTTAAGGACTACACATATTCTAAATACTATTTAGCACAGCCAAATTAAATGCTTCTGGCTTTCTCCTAATAGAAGAAAAAACTGGATGGAACTCCTGAAGAGTAATGGATCCATAACACAAGGGAACATAGAGAACGTTGTCTGCCCACTTTGGGAAATGGGACTCCAGGATATCAATGATGCAGCACTAAGAACCACAGATTCCCTCTCACCCCACAATCATCTTCCCTCAGGGCTGCCTTGTTGCCCACATCCTGGAGAGCACCATTAATATTTTACTCCACGTAAATGGTGGCCACTGGAACTGTGCTACACAACAGAGATGTTTCTTACCCAAAGAAAAATGTCAGGAGGGGTTGGCTACTCTATACTTCTATCTTTCTCTCAAGCATATACTTAACAACCATTTGTGGGGAATTATTATCAGTGGAGATTCTTTTAGTTAATATGTCAGAAAACCCAGTTAAACCTAGCTTAATAAAAAAAAAAGGGATTTATTGTTTCATGTAAATGAATAGTCCAAGGGTATACTGGCTTTAGGCAAATAGATGGTATCATCGTAATCCTATGTGTCTCTCTCCACTCCTTGGCACCACTTCTTCTGTGTTGACTGTCCTTTGACAGTACTTTGTAAATTGCTTAGAGCTGTACAAGCTACTTAAAATTTTTTTTTCTGTTAATAATCATTTTCTCCTGCCTTTATTAATTCCAAAGGCAACAGAATTATCTTCTGAGAAAAATTAGCCTATTAGTCAATAAATGAATACATAACTTGAAGAATAAAAGTGACCACACCCTTAAATGAAATACACAATTTGATCTGAATAAGAAGTGCTGGTGCGGAGCTTGAGCGCCTGCATTTTTAACAGCTCTCTATGTAATATGTTGCATAAGACCACTGGTCTGCCCATTCAACAGATAACACCAAGAACTAGTTTGCCTACATTTGTAAAATGTCTAAAGGAATTCAATAGTTATTGTAATATTAAAATGTATCTAAATTATACTAATACTTTTTATTTGTGGCAGTCTTAAGAATGAATGTTTCAAGTTTTCCAAAACAGGCAGGACCCATAGAAGTATCTCAGCTTTTCTTAAATTTCATTCCCTCTGTTTACTCCCACCTTCAGATAACTTTTATTCACATATAATTTTAGGGCAAGATTCGGGTAAAACTTGAAACCCCAGTATGAATTGCTGTGTGTTAGCATATCGTTTTTTCAAGATTTATTTATTTATTTTAGAGAGAGAGAGAGAGAGTGTGTGTGTGCACATGCACGTGAGGGTGCACAAGTGGGGGGAGGGGCAGAGAGAGAGGGAGAGAAGCAGACTCCCTGCTGAGCAGGGAGCGCCCCTCGGGACACGATCTCAAGACCCTAAGATCACGACCTGAGCTGAAACCAAGACTTGGACACTTAACCGACTGAGCCACCCAGGTGCCCCAATTGAAAGATATTCCTGAAAAGTAACTGGATAGTACTCTTCAAGTGCCAGGGTCATGAAAGACAAAGGAAATTGAGGAAACACGGAAACTAAATGAAATGTGGGATCCTAGGTTGGAGCCTGGACCAGAAAAAGGTCATCAGTGGGACAAGTGGAGAAATTACAGCAAAGTGTGTAGTGTGGTGAATAATATTATATCTATTCATTTCCTGGTTTAGACCATTGTATTGTGGCTATGGTTATGTAGGATGTTAATATTAGGGAAAGCTGGGTGAAGGGTATATGGGAATTCTCTGGACGAATTTTTTTTTTTTTTAAGATTTTATTTATTTATTTGACAGAGAGAGACAGCAAGAGAGAGAACACAAGCAGGAGCAGTGGGAGAGGGAGAAGCAGGCTTCCCACTGAGCAGGGAGCCCGATGCGGGGCTCGATCCCAGGACCCTGGGATTATGACCTGAGCCGAAGGCAGACGCTTAATGACTGAGCCACCCAGGCGCCCCTCTCTGGACAAATTTTTGAAACTAAAAGTCTAAAATTATTTCAGAATGGGCTTAGAAAAAGTAAAATAAAACAAGTTCTCTCCAATGACTGGTGATGTTTTCTGTCTCCTGACTGGGCCCTGACTGACTGATGAATAGATGGTACAGCTGAGGCTACTGTGCCCTAAATACCACATCATCCAAACAGAGTCTCATCCAAACCTAAAGAGTCAAATTCATCTATACATGCTGTGCCTGCAGTTTCTTTTTTTTCCTTTTTGCTTGTTTTAAATTTAAATTCAATTAATTAACATATATTATTAGTTTCAGAGGTAGAGGTCAGTAATTCATCAGCCTTATATAATACCCAGGGCTCATTACATCCCGTGCCCTCCTTAATGTCCATCACCCAGTTACCCCAACCCCCAACCTCCAGGCCCCTCCCCTCGAACAACCCTCAGTTTGTTTCCTATGATTAAGATTCTCCTATAGTTTGTCTCCCTCTCTGATTTCAACTTGTTTTATTTTTTTCCTCTCTTCCCCTATGATGCTCTATTTTGTTTCCTAAATCTCACATATGAGTGAGATCATATGACAATTGTCTTTCTCTGATTGACTTATTTCACTTAGCATAATACCCTCTAGTTCCATCCATGTCATTGCAAATGGCAAGATTTCATTTTTGTTTTGTTTTGTTTTGTTTTTTTTTTTTGATGGCTGAGTAGTATTCCTTTGTATATATATACCACATCTTCATCCATTTATCTGTCACTAGACATCTGCACTCTTTCCATAGTTTGGCTATTGTGTACATTGCTGCTGTAAACACTGGGATGCAAGTGCCCCTTCGAATCACTACATTTGTGTCTTTGTGGTAAATCCCTAGTAGTGCAATTGCTGGGTCATAGGGTAGCTCTATTTTCAACTTTTTGAGGAACCTCCATACTGTTTTCCAGAGTGGCTCACCAGCTTGCATTCCCACCAACAGTGTAGGAGGGTTCCCCTTTCTCCACATCCTCACCAACATCTGTCATTTCCTGACTTGTTAATTTTAGCCATTCTGACTGGTATGAGGGGGTATCTCATTGTGGTTTTGATTTGGATCACTGATGCCGAGTGATGTGGAACATTTTTTCATGTGTCTGTTGGCCATTTGGATGTCTTCTTTGCAGAAATGTCTGTTCATGTCTTCTGCCCATTTCTTGATTGAATTTTTTGTTCTTTGGGTGTTGACTTTGAGATGTTCTTTATAGATTTTGGATACTAGTACTTTATCTGATTTGTCATTTGCAAATATCTTTTCCCATTCTGTTGGTTGTCTTTTGGTTTTGTCGAACATTTCCTTTGCTGTGCAAAAGCTTTTTATTTTGATGAAGTCCCAATAGTTCATTTTTGCCTTTGTTTCCCTTGCCTTTGGAGACATATCTAGCAAGAGATGCTGCAGTTGAGGACAAAGAGGATGCTACCTGTGTTCTAGGATTCTGATGGGTTCCTGTTCCACATTTAGGTCGTTCACCCCTTTTGAGTCTATTTTTGTGTATGGTGTAAGGAAATGGTCCAGTTTCATTCTTCTGTCCAATTTTCCCAACACCATTTGTTGACGAGGCTGTCTTTTTTCCATTGGATATTCTTTCCTGCTTTGCTGAAGATTAGTAGACCATAAAGTTGAGGGTCCATTTCTGGATTCCACTGATCTGTTCCAATGATCTATGTGTCTGTTTTTGTGCCAGTACCATACTGTCTTGATGACAGTATGTACAGCTTTGTAATAGAGCTTGCAGTCTGAAGTCTGAAATTGTGATGCCACCAGCTTTGGTTTTCTTTTTCAACATTCCTTTGGCTATTCGGGGTCTTTTCTGGTTCCATACAAATTTAGGATTATTTGTTCTAGCTCTGTGAAAAAAGTTAATGGTATTTTGACAGGGATTGCACTGAATGTACAGATTGCTTTAGGTAGCATAGACATTTTAACAATATTGGTTCTTCCAACCCATGGGCATGGAACATTTTCCCATTTCTTTGTGTCTTCCACAATTCCTTTCATGAGTGTTCCAGAGTTTTCTGAGTACAGATCCTTTGCCTCTTTGGTTAGGTTTATTCCTGGGTATCTTATGGTTTTGGGTGTAATTGTAAATGGGATTGACTCCTTAATTTCTCTTTCTTTTGTCTCGTTGTTGTATAAAAATGCAACTGATTTCTGTGCATTGATTTTATATCCTGCCACTTTGCTGAATTCCTGTTTGAGTTCTAGCAATTTTGGGGTGGTTTTTTGAGTTTTCCACATAGAGTCTCATGTCATCTGTGAAGAGTGAGAGTCTGACTTTTCTTTGCTGATTTGGATGCCTTTTATTTCTTTTTGTTGTCTGACAGTTGAGGCTAGGACTTCTGGTATTATGTTGAACAACAGTGGTGAGAGTGGACATTCCTGCTGTGTTCCTGACCTTAGGGGAAGAGCTCTGTTTTTCACCATTGAGAATGATATTCACAGTGGGTTTTTGATAGATGGCTTTTATGATATTGAGGTATGTTCCTTCTATCCCTACAGTATGAAGAGTTTTAATCAAGAAAGGATGGTGTAGGGGTGCCTGGGTGGCTCAGATGGTTAAGCATCTGCCTTTGGCTCAGGTCATGATCTCCAGGTCCTGGGATTGAGCCCCACATTGGGCTCCCAGCTCAGTGGGGAGTCTGCTTCTCCGTCTCCCTCTGTCTCTCCCCCTGCTTGTGCTTTCTCTGTCTCTTTCGAATGAATAAATAAAATCTTTTTTTTTCTTTTAAAGGATGGTGTACTTTGTCAAGTGCTTTTTCTGCATCTATTGAGAGGATCATATGGTTCTTCTCCTTTCTTTAATGTAGTGTATCACATTGATTGATTTGCAGATGTTGAACCACACTTGCAGCCCAGGAATAAATCCCACTTGGTCATGATGGAAATAATCCTTTTAATGTACTGTTGGATCCTATTGGCTAGTATCTTGGTAAGAATTTTTGCATCCGTGTTCATCAGGGATATTGGTCTGTAATTCTTCTTTGTGGTGTGTTCTTTTCCTGATTTTGGGATCAAGGTAATTCTGGCCTCATAGAAAGAGTTTGGAAGTTTTCCTTCCATTTCTATTTTTTGAAAGAGCTTCTGAAGAATAGGTATTCATTCTTTATTAAGTGTTTGGTAGAATTCCCCTGGGAAGCCATCCAGCCCTGGGCTCTTGTTCGTTGGGAGATTTTTGATTACTGCTTCAATTTCCTTGCTGGCTATGGGTCTGTTCAGATTTTCTATTTCTTCCTGTTTCAGTTTTGGTAGTTTATACATCTCTAGCAATGCATCCATTTCTTCCAGATTGCCTAATTTATTGGTATATAGTTGCTCATAACATGTTCTTATAATTGTATTTCTTCAGTGTTGGTTGTGATCTCTCCTCTTTCATTCATGATTTTGTTGATTTGGGTCATTTCTCTTTTCTTTTTGATAAGTCTGGCCAGGGGTTTATCAAGTTCTATTAATTCTTTCAAAGAACCATCTCCTAGTTTCATTTTGTTTCTATTTCATTGATTTCTGCTCTAATCTTTATTAATTCTCTTCTCCTGCTGGGTTTAGGCTTTATTTGCTGTTCTTTCTCCAGCTCCTTTAGGTGTAAGGTTAGGTTGTTTCTTCAGAAAGGCTTGTATTGCTATGTACTTCCCTTTGGGACTGCCTTTGCTGCATCCCAAAGACTTTGAACAGTTGTGTTTTCATTTTTCATTTGTTTCCATGAATTTTTTTTTAATTCTTCTTTAATTTCCTGGTTGACCCATTCATTCTTTAGCAGGATGCTCTTTAGCCTGTATTTGAGTTCTTTCCAAATTTCCTCTTGTGATTGAGTTCAAGTTTCAAAACACTGTGGTCTGAAAATATGCAACGAATAATCCCAGTCTTTTGGTACTGGTTGAGACCTGATTTGTGACCCAGTATGTGATCTATTCTGGAAAGTGTTTCATGTGCACTTGAGAAGAATGTGTAGACTGTTGCTTTAGGATTGAGTGCTCTGAATGTATCTGTGAAGTCCATCTGGTCCAGTGTGTCATCAAAGCCCTTCTTTCCTTGTTGATTTTCTGCTTAGATGATCTGTCCATTGCAGTGAGGGGGGTGTTAAAGTCCCTTACTATTATAAAAATATGGAACACTTCATGAATTTGCATGTCATCCTTGCACAGGGGCCATGCTAATCTCTGTATCATTCCAATTTTAGTATATATGCTGCCAAAGCAAGCACAGCATCATATCTTTGAGATATTAACATATGTTCTTTTTTTCCCCTAGCATTTCCTCAATCCCTTCCCCTTATTCAAACAAAGAAGATGCCTGAGAGGAGGGGTAAAACAAGAAAAAAGCCAGAAAAGTCTAATAGTATTTCTGGCTATGGTTTTCAAGTGCCTAAGAACTTAAATGGACAATATCCGGGGTAGAGACAAAATACTCAGAAGAAATTAAGAAAGAAAGATTCCATATCTATCACCTTCACCTACCACCTCTACCACACACACATACAGACTAGAAATAGGTTCCCTAATTGGTGATAATAGAGATTTTTGGAAGGTCCTATACAGAAGACCTGATGGGGCCAGGACTCATAGAGAGAAGGTATAATTGTGGTGAATTTAAGCAGATGAGAATACAGAAAACCCAGAGTCTCTCATGCTTCCTTACTCCCAAAGTTTGACACAGAAACAGCAAAAATTTTCCTGTATCCCACCCACTCAACTCCACCAAGATTGGCACAGAAGTAAGAGAAAGAGATGGAGAAGCTAAGAGGGCCAGGTAGACACAAACAGGAGAATTTTAGACTATCTTGACTCAACTGACTAAAACTCTTGGTCATTTGACATGCACTAAATCTATCTTCTGGAGAAAAAAAATGAACTTGGCTAAGATGGACTGTCATTTGCAGAGTGCAGGACCACAAAATTTGAGCCATTTTATTCCCAAAAGATAATCTGTATATATTACAAAAGAAGTAAAAAAAGCAAGGGATTATTGACAAAGCCTTTACATCTATTCATAAGAATTCTTATACGCCTGTGTATCAGTTATCTATTGCTGCAATAACAAATTATTCCCAAACTTAATGGCTTAAAATTATAATAATTATTTATTATCTCACACAGTTTCTGTAGGTCAAGAATTTCAGAGTGGCTTAGCTATGTCATTTTGGCTCAGACTCTCTCATGAGTTAAAATGTCAACTAAGAATACACTCATCTGACACCTTGTAAGTCTGGAATATCTAACTTCCAAGGTGGCTCACTCACATGATTAGCAAGTTCACCTTGGCTATTGGCGATTGTCTTCAGTTCCTCTCCTCCACAGAGCTGCTTGAGAATTCTCAAAACATGGTGGCTGGCTTCCCTGGGGAGAGAGATTGAAGAGAAGACAAGGCAGAAGCCACAATATCTTTTATGACCAAGCTTCAGAAATTGTACATTGTTATTTCCCCCAAGATCCTATTGGTTACACAGGTCAAATCTACTGATTATGGGAGAAGATCATGTAAGATCAAGAATGCCAGAAGGAATAGCTCATGAGGCACCACACCTTGCTACTTCATAATATTTCCACTACAGAATAGAGGAAGGTTGCCCCAAACAAAAAAGGGGCATTCTAAAAAATGTCATTCCTGCCAATCATCTCAAATATAAAAGAGAAAGGCAGTACACCTCACTGTCAAAAGGAAGCACTGTTTTTTGAACTTAACTCTGAATGAAATTTTTGTCCATTTCCTAAAGACAAGGCATAATAGGGATATGGAAAGATTCATCTTTGTTGCTTAGACCAAAAAAATAAAACGTGAAACCTCATTAGTAAAGCACTGGGAAACCAGTGTGTGGATATATCTGATTTTTATTTAATTTTATTTTCAACGGAAAATAAAAGAGGCATAGCTATAAAAACTCTTCCAATTAATGTCTGTTTCCTAAAATCCTAACCTACTCATTGCTTTATGAAAATAACCAACTAAATTAGAATCTGGCAAGGAGAATGGAGTTTTTCCTGATCTCTGTCCAAAGAATTATAAGCAGCAACTGGTGTGTACCAATTACTAAGGGAGAGTTTGTCCACTCCCACCTCTGTCATTATGTAAGCCCCCAAAACCTGTGTATAACCCTGGAAAGGTAGGTAAAACCCAAATAGCACAATGAAGGCTTAAGCTAAATTAAGACACAGAAAGACAATGTAGGTTATATTTCTTTCACACATATTCAAAATACCCACTACCCACGGATTCTGATAAAAATCGAACCAATGCTTGAAGTAGAAGACAAAAATATCACTAATTTTATCTACATGAAACAAAACAATTTGGAAACTTAATCCATTTAGTCACTCCACTTAGTCAATTCAATTTATTTTTTTTTAAAGATTTTACTTTATTTTATTTTATTTGAGAGAGAGAGAGAGAGTGCATGAACAGGGTGAAGGGCAGAGACAGAGGGAGAAGGACAAGTAGACTCCCCGTGGAGCAGGGAGCCTGATCCCAGGACCCTGAGGTCATGACCTGAGCCAAAGTTAGATGCTTAACCGACTCAGCCACCCAGGTGCCCCTAGTCAACTCAAATAAAAAAAAAATCTTCAAAGAAGGTTTTAAACAAAATTATATTGTAGAGTCTTACTTCTATTAAGAATAATAACAATAATAAAATAAATCACTTGTATGTTAAGCACTATACTAGGCATATTTTTTTATTTGTCTTGAAAAAAACCGAGAATTGTGCATTATTATTTATAATTTTCACATGTGAAATCTGAGAGTCAGAAAGGTTAAATAACTTACCCAAGAATATTTAGTAAAGCCAGGGTTGAAATTCCTGACTCCAAAACCTGTGTTCACTACACTCAGCTTATGATCACCAATAAAGTATTCTCCTTTTTTAACACAAGGCAAATATAAAATATTTTGAGAAAAATATTGACTACAGAAATATCTTATATATAACACAGAAAGAGAAAAAAATTGACCATCATTATCAAGTCTAACAAGTACCCACTATGCCCAAAATACTCTAAGAATTTAAAAATAATAATAAAAACATATTTCCAAAATTGAGCAGTGTGGCATGATAATAGCAGTGAGATGGAACATGACACCTAAAATGAAAAATTTCTTACCACACAGTGGGCTCTGTAGTCCAAGGTATTGACTGCAAAACTGCTCAGACCAGACATAAGGGAAAAGGTCTACTGATTAGCTCTAAGAGAAAACCTTAGATGTCTTCATTTTATAAAATATTCTTCATCTACCATATTTCCTCATTCTCATCTAGTTACAACTATCAGAAGGAAAATTTAACTTTGAGACTTTTGAACACTTGTGATTGTTAGCCAAGGGTCTCTTTATCCATGTTTTTAGAGAAACCAAGTCACAAGAAGTCAACTCTGCCCAAGCCATTCAAATGGAGTAAGCCAAAGAATTTTGCCTGATGTCTTCAAGTATAGTATTTTACTTGTCCTTGTAACATAGTCATATACCCAAAGTTTCCTAGTCCTTTGGAAAAGGAGATAGTATATATATATATATATATATATAAAAATTATAAAACAATGCAGAGGTTTATTATTTTAGTAGTACATAGAATTTGGAGTTAATATTAATCTACTCATGATTATATAGAATTACTATTTTAGTACTTCATTCTGTGTAGCTATATCACTGCTCAGAAATTTTTTTATTCAAGTATAATTAATATACAGTGTTATATTAGTTTCAGGTGTACAATGTAATGATTCAACAATTCTATCCATTGCTCAGTGCTCATCATGATAAATGTACTCTTAATCCCCCTATTTCACCCACACCCCCACTCACCTTCCCTCCCACCAATTTGTTCTGTATAGTAAAGGTCTGGTTTTTTTGTTTGTCTCCTTTTTTCTTTGTTCATTTGCTTTGTTTCTTAAATTCCACACACAGGTGAAATCACATGGTATTTGTCTTTCTCTGATTGACTAATTTCACTTAGCATTATACCCTCTAGGTCCGTCCATGTTTTTGCAAATGACAAGATTTCACTTTTTTATGGCTGAGTAATATTTCATTGTGTATATATACCACATCTTCCTTATCCTTCCATCTACTGATGGACACTTGGGCTGCTTCCATAGTTTGCTATAGTAAATAATGCTGGAATAAACATAGAGGTGCATATATCTTTTCAATTAGTGTTTTCATTTTCTTTGGGTAAATACCCAGTAGTGAAATTACTGGATCATCTGGTAATTCTGTTTTTGATTTTTTGAGGAATCTTCATACTGTTTTCCACAGTGACTACACCAGCTAGCATTCCCACCAACAATGCAAAAGGATTCCTTTTTGTCCACATTCTCACCAACACTAATTATTTCTTGTTGGTTTTGATTTTAGCCATTCTGTCAGGTGTATGGTAGTATCTCATTGTGGTTTTGATTTGCATTTCCCTGATGATGAGTGATGTTGATCATCTTTTCATGTTTCTGTTGACCATCTGTATGCCTTGTTTGGAAAAATGTCTATTCAGGTCCTCTGCCCTTTTTTTTCTTTTTAAGATTTATTTATTTATTTGAGAGAGAGAGAGCAGGGGGAGGAGCAGAGGGAGAAGGAGAGAGAATCTTCACGCAGCTCCCTGCTGAATGCAGAGCCTGACACAGGGCTGGATCCCAGGACCCTGGGCTGAAATCAAGAGTCAGCCACTTAACCAACTAAGCCATCCAGGTGCCTTCTTCTGCCCATTTTTAATTGGATTATTTGGGTTTTTTTGCTGTTGAGTTGTATAAATTCTTTATATATTTTGGATATTAACCCCTTATTAGATACATTATTTGCAAACATCTTCTCCCATTTAGTAGGTTGTCTTTTTGTTTTGTTGATGCTTTCCTTCACTCTGCAAAAGCTTTCTATTTTGGTGTAGTCCCAATAGTTTATTTTTGCTTTTGTTCCCCTTGCTTGAGGAGACATATCTAGAAAAATGTTGCTGATATCAAAGAGATTGCTGCCTATGTTTTCTTCTAGGAATTTTACAGTTCAGGTCTCACATTTAGGTCCTTATACCTTTTTGAGTTTATTTTTATATACGGTATTAGAAAGTGGTCCAGTTTTCCCAACACCATTTGTTGAAGAGACTGTCTTTTCCCCATTGTATCTTCTTGCTTCCTTTGTGATAGATTAATTGACCGTATAAGTGTGGGTTTATTTCTGTTCTCTCTATTCTATTCTATTGACTTATGTGTCTATTTTTGTGCCAGTGCCATACTGTTTTGATTACTACAGCTTTGTAGTACATCTTAAAACCTGGGACTGTGATACCTCCAGCTTTGTTTTTCTTTTTCAAGATTGCTTTGGCTATTTGGTTGGGTTTTTTTGTTTTGCTTTGTTTTTTGTTTCCACATAAATTTTAGGATTATTTGTTCTAGTTCTGTGAAAAATACTGTTGGTATTTTGATAGGGATTGCATTAAATTTGTAGATTGCTTTGGCTAGAATGGACATTTTAATATATTTGTTTCTCCAACCCATGCACATGGAACATATTTCATTTGTTTATGCCATCTTTAATTTCATTCATCAGTGTTTTATAGTTTCTGGAGTGCAGGTCTTTCACCTCCTTGGTTAAGTTTATTCCTAAGTATTTTGTTCTTCTTAGTGCAACTGTAAATGAGATTGTTTTATTATTTTCTCTTTCTGCTACTTCATTATTAGTACATAGAAATGCAACTAGTTTTTGTATATTAATTTTATATCCTATGACTTTCCTGAATTCATCTATTAGTACTAGTAGTTTTTTAGTGGAATTTTTAGGATTTTCTATATACAGTACCATGTCATCTGCAAATAAAGTTTTGCCTCTTCCTTACAATTTGGATGCCTTTTATTGATTGATTTTTTTAAAATATGGAACACTTCACGTATTTGTATGTCTTCCATGCACAGGGGCCATGCTAATGTTCCCTGTATCATTTCAATTTTTTAGTATATGGGCTGTAGAAGCAAGCACTGTTTCTTCATCTTGTCTGATTGCTGTGGCTAGGACTTCCAGTATTATGTTGAATAAAAGGGGTAAGAGTAGACATCCTTGTCTTGTTCCTGATCTTAGAGGAAAAGCTCTCAGTTTTTCTGCATTGAGTATGATGTTAGCTGTGGGTTTTTCATCTTTGGCCTTTATTATGTTGAGGTATGTTCCCTCTAAATCTACTTTGTTGACAGTTTTTATCATGAATGGATGTTGTACTTTGTCAAATGCTTTTTCTGCATCCATTGAAATGATCACATGGTTTTTATCCTTTCTCTTCTTAATGTGATGTATGATGTAGCTTGATTTGTAAATATAGAAGCACTCTTGCATCTCTGGGATAAATCCCATTTGATTGAGGAGAATGATTTTTTTTAAATGTATTGTTGGATTGAGTTTGCTAGAATTTTGTGGACGATTTTTGCATCTACATTCATCAGAGATATTGGCCTGTAGTTTACTTTTTTTAATAGTGTCACTGTTCAGAAATTTTTGAAATGGCTTTTTGCAAATTGGAAAGAAGAGGGGTGGCTGCAGGAAATATTTCTTAAGTTGTTAGAATTCCATTCTCAGATGACTTCTTTTTAGACTGCTGTACCTCACCAGCAGCAGGCTGGCTCTGATGAGAAAAGAAAAATAATTATGCAATTATTATGAAACTCTGTGTTCAAAGGTACTTTTTACTTCACAAATGGCAGGGGAGTGGGTAGGGAACCAGTCCCCTTGTCTCATGTAATTTCCTCCAAAGCATCTGAAGACATATAAGAAAGTTTATAGCATTGGTTCAATGTGCATCCAAGATTTTCTTACTCTTAACAGTCAGATTCACTGTGCAGTTTAATAGCCAAAATCCTTCCCATAAAATAAGAAAAGGACTGAAATGCCACCAGAAACTCAAAACAGCTTTTGGAAAAGTGAAAAAATTTAAAGTTTAGCACATTTATGTCTTATTTCACTATCTTCAGTGTTTTGAAAAATACTAAAAGCAGAATTAATACTCAAAATCCCACCATGAAAAGGTTTCCTGTTTTTAAGTTTACTGAAAATACTGAAGTTCCTTTTGTAGGATGGCTTTCATCGGTATTAAAGAGACAACAGATATGACTGCATTTTAAATACTCATCATGCAAATTCCTCAATTATTTGAATTTTTTAATCTCTTGGAAGTGCCACTACCTATACAAATGTGATTTTATTTTATTAGATGTCCCTAGACTTTCAATAGAATCTAGAATAGAAGTAGATAGAGTTTCAATTTCCTCATTTAAAGTGCTTTCTCTAATTCTTACATTCAACAGAGGACTAATGCAAATAGAGCCGAGGGTTACAAGGAACCCTTAACAGGACAGGAAAGAATCCCAGGGTGTGCTTATTGGTTTTTCCCAACCACTTTCTTTACAGGTTCATTTCACGTCTGATCTTACACCTTGGAAAAAATACAGGTCTGAAGGGTCACTTGAATGAGAGATTTTCCTCTTTATAACACCAATAGAAATTGAGGGCTTTGGTATTGTCATGGAAATGACTCTTTGTAAATAGGGCTCAAAGGCCTATTTCAAACCAGTATGAGCTGGAACAATGTTTTCTTTTTCTTTTCAGGTTATGAGATTGGAGTATGTGTAGAGAGAAACTCTGGTCAAGATAGTGGGAGGAAATGGGGGAAAAAGGTGTGCCTGAGAGAATTCCTCTCACTTAATGTTGGCAAGTTGTATAGGACAGCTTTATTCAAAAAAAGATGTTTGTCTTTTCCTTCAGGTGCACAAAGACACAGCCTGTTGAGAACTGGAGAGGAAAGGTAGGAAAAATATGAAAGAAAAAATGCAACAGGTCATTAGTCTCTTATCCTCAGTTTTAAAAAGGCAAGTTTCATCCTGGAAATTATGACACACACAAACGTTAAAAAAAATTTCTACTTTTCAAAGCAAGTAATTGATTTTTTTTTTAAGTAGGATTTGAGAAAGAAATAATGTTTCAGCAAATATTTAAATACCTAATTAAATCAGTGTTTGCTTTGGTGTTTGTATCACGTAGAACCTTATTTTCTTTTAACAGAATGCAAAAAAATAAAACCTTTACTTCCCTTAAAAAAAAAAAAGAATAGATTGAAGACAGGGAAGTGATAATGAACTGTTGCTTTAAAAAATATTCACCCTCATACCGAGACTATTAAATTGGATTTCAGATTTTAGGATCTCAATGTTATCTTAATTTCTAGCCTTCTTAGCAGTATTTAAAAATAAAAATGCAAGGGTCTTCCCCACTTCATACAAATCAAAAATTTTTGGAGAAACAAACATAGAGAAAAGTCCCTGGATTTAAGCTTTGAGGACAATTTAAAGCTAATAATTTGATTACTGGTGCAAAGCATGGTATTTTCAAAGTCACAATATAGTTCGTATCCTGCCCCTCACTTTAAGGGCACATCCTTTTATAAAACACTCTATTGACTCTTTTAATATTTGTTCTTTGAGTCCAGGGAGCAAGTGAAGGAAGACTTCTCTAGTTTTTCACAGCATCGATGCATCCATCAACACCTCCTTGACCTTTGAAAAAAAGTTAATGTCTTGTCACTGCTAAATAAGCTTGGGAAATATTTCTGCTGGTCACCTACTGTGTGGCAACTAGAGACTGTCTAAAAAGCATTTAATAAAGCATCTTAGAATGAGAGATAATGAACAGTTACTACTGAATTTTAACATAGGGGAGTTCCATTTAAAAGTAGCCCAGCTTAATGGAGTGAGTATCTGAATTAATTCAAATTACACTACCTTATGCCCAAAGGCAACTAACTCAGATCATATGGAAGCAATCCTTCCAGGTGGAGTTGGTAGTACTTGGACATTTAGGTGAGAGTACTCTGTTTCTGCAAGAAAATAAAATCTGCAACTGGCTTCTAGCTTCACTTTTAATTTATTTGCATCCACCCTGGTGAAAGAATAAGAGTGATTTGCTATTCTCTCTATTCAAAGACATGTCTTCTATTTAGAGGCACATTCATAAATGTTTGAGAAGTACGCTTTTAAAATTAATCAAGAAATTACATAAAATGAACTGAGTGTAACCTCTATTGAAGATTAATATTCAATACATAGCACCTATAAAGATAATATGATTCTCTCTTCAACAACATAAAAACAATATAAAGCACTGAGTAGGGCACCTGGGTGGCTCAGATGGTTAAGCACCCACCTTCCGCTCAGGTCATGATCTCATGGTCCCTGCTCAGCGGTCCCTCTCCCTCTACTGTTGTCCTCTCTCACTCTGTCAAAAATAAATAAATAAAATCTTGTGTTTTTTTTTTTTTTAAATCTCTAGTAGTTCACAAGAAAGAAAGAAAGAAAGGTTAAGAAAAGAAAAGAAAGAAAAAGAAAGATTGCTCTTATTTTCCAAAATGGGGATTAGGCAATATAAGAAAAATAACTTTCCAAAGACATAAAGATTGGAATTAAGATTCATGAAACTCTCAAATCCTAGATACTTCTGATGCTGAATTAAATTTCTCTCTCTTTGAAAGAGTATGAGTCATTTCCTAGAAGCCTCATGCCAATATAAGGACTTAGGAAAAGGTGGGAAAATGGGGCCTTTTAAAAAAAGGCTTGTAATGAGCAATAACAGAAATTCCTCTTGTATGAAAAAGTCAAATACAGTCTCCAGTGTCAAAGACCTTGAGCTTAATCCTATTATTCAATCAAATCTAAATAGGGTAAAATCTTAATTTTGTGTAGTTCTTCATAGTTTACAAAGTTTTTTCAGTAATTCTATCCCTTTAGCTATGTATTTTCTTCATAGCAATTGTCGATACCTGACATATTAGACATTTGCTTATTTCTTTATTATCTTTCTCCTACTGCTAAAATGTAAGCTCCATAAAAGCAGGGATGTTATCCTGCATTGTTCACTTCTATATCCCCCACACCCACAGCAATGCTTGGTGCATCGTAGACAATGGGTATTTGTTGAATGAATAAATGAGATAAATAAAATGGATAAACACTACTGCATTTGAGCCTTGAAACTCCCAGAGAAAAAGACATGTATTTCTCACCCTCTTTACAGATGAGAAAACCAAGACTCAAAACAGTAAATTATTTATAATAGTATAAACAGTTAAGTGGGGGGAGTCAGAGTCATAATTAGAAAGATCCGGGTCCATTATAGTACTACTTTTTGCTGACTTGTGGAAAGGGACAAGATTATGGGTAGTCAAAGATTACCACTTTTCATGAAGATTGATGCAAGAGAGAAAAAAATGAATAAGTTCACATCCTTCTCTAAAACCACAGCTCTCAACCTTTCTCAGCCTTCTTTCCTCTCTGATCACTTCCTAAATTAAATTCCCCTGCTGATATGTTTGGTATCTTCCTGGTATCTTCTCTTCCTACAGATATCATTTATTGAGCCCCTTTTACACAATGTTAGGCATTTTTCACTGCCCCCTCACAACCAGGAAACTGCAGATCTATCAGGCTTCAAAGCCAGACTCTTTCCCCACCAGACTGCCTCCATGGAAGACCCTGATCCTTAGAGGCAGCTCTTGGGAGGCCCACAACAGCACCCACCGTCCCCCTTGACAAGGGAACTCAGCAAAAACTTGACCCTATACTGGTTAGCTGCAGGGGTGCTGTGGTATATGAGTAAAACACAGGCAACAGGACCCTGATTATTAGCACATGCCCTGACAGGTTAGAGGTATCTGAACCCACCCAGCCCAGGATTTGATTTACAGTTGTAATGAGAAAGAAGGTAATAATCCAGCCAGTAGTTATTTTGCAGGACTCAGTCCCCGATGTTAATGGTTGGATCAACTTTATCTTTCTCCTTCACCAGCTACACCAAAACATTTTTGTTAAGATATGCTATCCTTTATTTCCACCTCCTGCTCTTTCTTTCCTTTTCTTCTTAGTGAAACACTAAGTTCATTCCTTTTAGAGCTAGTAGTAAGCAGTTATAGCAGGTGACCCTTGTGATTCTCATGTTCTTCCTAACAGCCAGTTCTGCCTCTAAACTTGCGCCTCACATTTTCATTAGAGTCAAATATGGTGCCTTCTAAACAATGGCTGAAGAAAAAGGGTGGAGAGACACAGATATTTCAGTAATCAGGTTTCTGTCATTGAAAATGCCTATCAGACCATAAGAATAAATTCTTTCTGAACCTTTCAGTTACTAACATTTTGTGAAGTCATTTGAGAGAAGACCCAAGTTAAATAAACAGGTTCACTGGTGGACTTATGACACTGGGCAAGCACGATATACTTGCTTGGTATAAGGCCAAGTTCTGGGCTCTTGGGAGCTTTAGAAGAGTGTCCTAGGACAGGTCTGATCTCAGGATATTTCTTTCAGTTGTTAAACAGTATGTGCTGCATTGAGCTTTAGTCTAGACAAGATGGAAATGATGCTAAGGCTATTCATCAGCAAAGATGAACCACAGGATTCAAACAAGAGAATAAGCCCTGCCAGTCAAAGGGTCAGAGAGATGGGAAGGACAGGGAATTGGGATCCTTCTTGAGAATGAGTCCAAATACCCATGGCTAGGAAGATGCCTGGAATTCTTACATCTGCAGATGATGGAGACATTAGAGAACACTTGTATCATGTTTGTGCCGGATACAAGGCAAAGACCCACTTTATATTTGAGTCATTGCTTTTTTCTTACTCCCTTTTAGACAAATTTTGTTTAGGGAAGACCAATTAGTCCACATAGACCTCAATCGATATTAATTTTAGTTGCTTATGGAGGCCAGTGTGATGAAACCTACATTTATTTTTTTAAAGATTTATTTATTTATTTTAGAGAGAGAGATTGAGAGAGTGGGGTGGTGGATGGGGGAGGGAGGAGGAGAAAGAGTCTTAAGCAGACTCTGAAATAAGCACACAGCCCTATGTGGGGCTCAATCTCAAGACCCTGTGATCATGACCTGTGCCGAAACCAAGTTGGACACCTAACCGACTGCACCACCCAGGTGCCCCAATACCTATATTTAAACAAACAAACAAACAAACCAGGCCCCATTCCCTAGATATTCTGACTTAATTGGTCAACAATGGAATCTTGGAATCCATTTTTTTCTTAAGCTCCTTCAGGTGATTCTAACGTGTAGCAGCCAAGGTTGAAAGCACTAACCTGATAAAAATAGCAGTTTTCTAAATAGCAGATTTAGTAAATGTCCCTAAGGTTATAATAACCTCATAATGATTTTAAAAAAAAAAGACAACATGTGGTTAGGTTGTGGTGATGATGAATATTTACCTACAAGAGTCATGGAAAATAAAAACCCTTCCTAGTATTACACCAATGGGTGATTGAGAAATAGCCATTCAGAAAGTTTTAAGAATGGGTACCTGAAGATGTCATGGGACATAGTTGTCTTACCAGCCCTAAATTATTTACATCTAGACACATTAGTGAGAAAGAAATATATCATTTAAATCATTTTTATTTTTTGTTACTTGCAGCAGTGATTAACTGCTAATAAATCCTGCTAATAAATCATTCATCAGCATGTCTATCTATCAAACAAAGAGAGACTGCCTATGAGTGAAGACAACACAGAAAAAAGTAAAGCAAAAAGAAAAAGAATTCTGTTGATATAATCTGAATCAATAGATCTTGCCATGCCTGAAGTCATACTACCTTTCCATTTTTCAGTTACGTAAGTGAACCTATTTATTTTTTAAAGATATCTTGAGTTTCCGTCATTTGAAAAAAAAAAAAAAGGACCAGATCAATCTAGCAATCTTCAGGAAACCTGTTCTCAATAATGTATATGACATTATTTTGATCAATTATAGGCTATGGAATTGGGAGTAGGAACCAACTTGTTCAGACCTCCAGATTCTCAAGCAACAGTTAGATCTAAACTGACATCTAGATTACATTAGCATCCACATTATTCCTTTACCATGGCATCTTATTTTTATTATTTTAAAATACCACATGGGATTTGAGTGGCTTCTAAGAGTTAAGACATTTCGCTGGAAAATGGCAATTTAGGGAGATTTCAAATTACAGGAGAGATTGAAAAGATTTTGAAGTATGGGACTGGAGGTAGGAGACCAGTTTTAAGTAGGAATTGAGGGCCTCATGGCACAGGGCATAAATAGGAAGGTTTCACAAAGTTAAGAAAACCAATTTAATCTCTAGCTTTAACATATTTATGTCCTACTAGGATCTTATATTAGTAAAGTGCTTTGTAGTTCATGACATATTTTCACCTGTTATCTCATTTGATACCTAGCAATAATTATTTGGAGTAAGCAAAGTGCGTAACTAGTTTCAGCATTTTACACAAACGGAAACTGAAGCTCAGTGTGATTATGGGTCCTGTCCAAAATTACATGGGTGTCAGAGAGGGGTCAGACTCCAGATTTTCAGATTAGCAGTCCAGTATTGATATAGCAAGTCTCTCTGTACACAGAGATCCACGTATAAACCAAGTTTTCTTTTCAGCAACTTCGTTTGTTAATTCTACTTCATTGCTCATTGTTTTCTTCTCACTTATGACCTCTCCTGAGTAGTGATATGGGCTAAAAGATAGAACTTCATCCTGAGATGAATCTTCTTTATAATGTAGTATTAGAACCAAAGGGTGTGTGTGTGTGTGTGTGTGTGTGTGTGTGTGTGTGTGTGCGTGTTTATTGAGGGACAGAAGACAGGAATTACCAAACAATGACAAAAAAACCCAACCTTGAGTCCCACAGAATGAATTTATGTTAATTTTTCAAAACTTTTCTTCTGCTCAGTGCCTCCTACAAAATGAGATCACCTCTCAATCATTCTTGTACCATCTCAAGGAGCCATGGGAAAAGAAAGGAAGTTGCTTTTAGACAGTGTCTTATTCAAGCAAACGGAAATGGTTTCTGAACCACAGAAAACAAATAAACATGCCTCTCCCTGGAACTTCACTAGTGTTTGCCTGTTGTCTGGCACTAAGAAATGTACTTTAAAATAATGGTGCAGTGTGTGCCTGGAGATTCTGAATGCTAGTGGGGCTATCTGAACTCTAGAAGAAGAGGATGTTGACTATGTCTAGGACCACTGAGCTTGGACCAATTCCCAAGGGCTGGGTGTAAAACCACATGCTGAATGTCTTTCCATACAGCAAAATGAAATGCCAAATCCTTAATGGTCATCTCAGCTTTCACAATTTCTAAAGAAGCATATTTTATTATTGCTCAAAATATAATGCTTGCATACCATGTATATAGCCATGGTATATGACACCTATCATGATATTGATGCTTCACATTCTAGTGACATTGTAAAGCATTCTAAAGATTTATGCATTTTCTATTATCATGTCTGTTGATGTACTTTTCATCCATTGCTTGTGAATTAAGAAATGTGTAGTTTGGAATTCTGTGGGATCCTGCTAAATTCCTTAGGACCATGGTCAAACACAGCTAAATGGTTATCCTTTTCCATAATATTATTCTTGGGCATGGAGAGGAGTATCTTTTTAATAAAGGAAAATTGGCAAAGAGACTTCTTGCAGTGCAGTCCTGGTTTGGCATAAAAATGTGAGGCACCAGGGATGCAAACATCTCATCTTCAGATCCTTACCTGGCAAAGATGCAAGAGGACATATTCCATGGTGTTGCTCAGCAATCTGCAGCACCATGGTAGGTCTTAGGTCTTTGGACTGACCTTCTCTCAGATGGTAGGAATCCAAAGTAAAGCAATGTGACCTGGCAAACGAAGGATCCTGGAGCAGAGCGTGTGATTTCTTCCATTCCTATGGAGATCCTCATTTGGCTGAAAGTCCATCCAGGGACAAAGTGTTTCCAGATCTTTGGCAGAAAAAGAAGTGCCCTCTTTTCAACTTTCTTTATTTCAAACAAGTAGAATGCTAAAAAGAAAATATGACTATCATCTACAATTTTGCTATAGGAATAACAGCCATTTTGATCTTAATGCTTATATAATACTGATGTTAACAGTAGCCACTTATAAGATCATTATAAGAATATAATACTTTTTTTTCTAAGCTATAGAATATAAGATGAGACAACAGAGAAAATACCTATGTATACATATGTGTATATATGTGCAAACATGTATGTGTGACATGAAATGTGATGATGTGTATATATGCATAATATGTATATATGCATATACACATGTAGTATATCGAGCATGCAGAATTCATGAGATGTAATCAGAAAAAGCCACTTTAGTTTTGTTTTCTGTCTTGTGCTGTCCTTTTTAGTTGGAGGACATCTTCCTCTGCCTCTGGATAAAAACAAGCAATCTTCCACATGATGTGGAAAATCCTACAATGACTTTAAATTGTAAAATACAATCTTGATCCAGAAACTAGAATTTTCAGTTCAAAATATGAACTGAACTGAATATATGAATATGAACTTCTGTGTGGTAGAAGCTAAGTTGTTCCTCTCTACACTGCCCTCATCCCATTTACTGGGCTGTACACTCTCCTCTCAGCTGCTGTGAAGGTTGTCAATGAATAGCTCCCAGACAATTCTCTCAGGATAAGTGCTCTCAGCTGACAGGTGCCAACTTTCTTGGGAAGTCATAGCACCACCACCACCGCCGCCCCATCACCACATATATATCAACAACTGATTTCAAAGGTACAAGAGGCCAGTCCCTGACTCCAGGAGGGACAGTTCTGTAGTGTAACTTATTGTGGCATGTATCCTGAAATCATATCCTTGCCCCACTTTTCCACTTTTCTTATCCTTAACCTTAATGACTTTTTTTGAAGAATACTCCTCAAAAACATGTTTGCCCTGAATTCTACAGTCAGTCTCTGTTTCTAAAGAACCCAGTCTAAGACAAAATAAAACAAAACAAATCTTAATTTTCATTTAAAGTTAAGATTTTCCACCCTTAACTCATGGTAGAGTTGTCTACAGTAAGTTCATCAGCCTTCAGAGAAGAGGAAGTGGGTCATTTCTTGTTACATTTCCAGCATACCACATCTGTACTCACAATCAGCTGCCTACTATTAAATAATTTTCCTGTATCTCTTGAAATGAATATATGATTTTTATTTTTAAGACTGTAAATATATTGTAATCCACTGATATTTTCTGATGTTGAATCATCCTTATACTTCTGGTGGGGAAAAAATCTTACATCATCATGATGTTCTGTAGATTTTGAGGCTGTGTTGTTAGAACACACTCTCATCCCTTTAGTCTTTACTTCTCTCGTCCCCATCCTAATATTATCTAGAATTTTAATTCTGGAATGGTAGAGGTTTTTGTTGGGTTTTGTTTGTTTGTTTTCCCTTTGGACCCTGATAATTTTTTGGACAAAAAAAAAGACCACTTTAGTACATTTATCTAATTATCCTTATTTTCCATATCTTTGGTTGTGTCCCCTAGAATTACTTTTCTTCTTACTGGAATACTTCCTCCAAGAGTGTTTACAAAGTGGTACTTTGTGTGGCAAACTTGGTATGACTGAAAACATCTCCATTGAGCCCTCCATGATGCTGTTGAAATCTGGCTGTGAGTGTCCTCTGGGTGGCAAGCACCCAAATGTAAATTTGAGGGCCCTTTGAGGGCTGACCTCCCACCTTGGAGCCTCCACACTACAACAGTGCACTTTCTAGTTGACCTCTTGTGCACCCCCAGATCTTGACTCAGAAAGTACACCCATACTCTTACTGCTGGGGTCTCCTAACCTATGAGGAAGCTCCTAGGGGAGATTCTTTGAAGACAACACAAACCTGACTATCTTCACTTGGTCCATAGGAAACTCATGTATCCTTAGCCTTCCAAAATGTTGGCTCCCCCCACTTATTGACTTCTCTCCTCACTGGGGCCTTATGGGTGTCCCCTGCCCACCTCTCCCAGGCAAGAAGACACTGAACACACATTAGTTTCTTTCAGATTCTAGCACTGAAGGACTCATGTTCTGCAGCTCAGGAAGACTTCTTACTTCCAGTCTTCTCTTACTGAAGATCAGGAATAAAATGGCTCTGACTTTTCAAGAGCATTACAAGAAAGTAGGACAATGAAGTAATGTCTTCAAAATTCTGAGGGAAAATGTAATCTAAGGAAAATTTAATCTAAAAATCTATACCTTGCCAAGTTATATAGAGAGTACTTTCAGACACAAAAGGTCCCCAAAACTTTATCTAACATGTACTCTTTCTTAGGAAGCTACTAATGAATACATTCCACTGAATTAAGGGAATTAAGCCAAGAGAGGAAGAATGGGATCCAGAAAACAAGCAATCTAATCCAAGAGGGAAGCAAAGGGAATTCCCAGAATGATAACAGATCTCAAGACACCAGCCATTTACCTCCTAGAGAATAACTTGTCCAGATTGGAGAAAGTCAGAAGCTTCTGGGACAGACATCTTTAAAAAGATGATACACGCAAATCAAAACCACAATGAGATATTGCCTTATACACGTGAGAATGGCTATTATCAAAAAGACAAAAAAAAGCAAGTGTTGAAGAAGATGTGGAGAAAAGGGAATGTTTGTGCACTATTGGTGGGAATGTAAATTAGTGTGGCTTCTATGGAAAACAGCATGGGGGGTTCCTCAAAAAATTAAAAACAGAACTACTATATGATCCAGCATTTCCACTTCTGGATATTTATCCAAAGGAAATGAAAACACTAATTTGAAAAGATATATACACCCCCCCCAAAGTTCACTGCAGTATTACTCACAATAGCCAAGATATGGAAACAATCTATATGTCTATCAATGGATAAATGGATAAGGAAAATGTATATATATACAATGGAATATTATTCAGCCATAAAAAAGAACGATATCTTGCCATTCGCAGCAACATGGATGAATCTTGGGAGCACTAAGTGAAATAAGTCAGACAGAGAAAGACAAATACTACCTAATCTCATTTATATATAGGAGAATTGGGGGATGGGTGAAATGGGCAAAGGGAGTCAAAAGGTACAAACTTCCAGGTATAAAAAAAAAAAATAAGTCATGAGGATATAATGTATAGCATGGTGACTATAGTGAATAATACCATATTATACATTTGAAAATTGCTAAGAGAGTAGATGGTAGATGTTAAAAATTTTCATCCCAAGGAAAAAAAATTGTAACTTATGTGAGGTGATAGATGTTAACTAGACTTAATGTAGTGATCATTTCTCAATATGTTCAAATATTAAATCATTATGATATACACCTGAAACTTATTTGTTATATGTCAATTATATCTCAATTAAAATAATTTTTAAAAGATGATATTGTCATAAAATGGAAGTGTTTGAATATGAGAGGAGATCTATATAAGAGAAAGTTTGAAGTTAATTATGAAAAGAACACAAAAATAAATACATGAATAAAATAAGACCATAACTCCAAGAAAAACAAACCAAAAAATGTGCAGGAAAGGTAATTAAACTATAGTACCTAGCTCATTTGTAAATAGTTTGCATAATGAAAATGATGTAAATCTGGAATATTTATTGAACCAAAATTACAGTAATACTATTTTAGGAGAACAGAAACAAACAAACAAACAAAAAAACCCCCTCAACTTCCAGAGTTTAAACTTAAAGAATAATGTCCCAATATGACAAATTAAGAACTGATATCATAAGCATATTATTAAGAGACAATTTTTTTTCTTTTCTTTTCTCTCCTTTTTTTTTTTTACCTTATAAAGACTAAAAGAATAAAATAATGTTTATATCTGGGGTGCAGAAAATGGTAAGAGGTATAATAGCAGGGAACTTCTATTTTTCATTTCTAAAATAGACTGTAGAATTCTTGAGTATTTGTCTTTTGTACATACATTTGTTAGAAAATAAAAACTAAATTTAAAAAAATCAAAAGTTAATATGGATTATTCAATAAATGTCACTGGGATAATTGCTTATCCACAAGGGAAAAGTAAAAGTAGATTTCTACCCCTCACCATCCACAAAAATAAGTTCAAAATGATTATAAGATCTACAAAGCTTTAAGCCCTTAAAAAAAAAAATAGGTGAGTATCTTTATGATGTCAATCTAAAGCAGATTTCTTAAAAGGCAGAATACTAAAAATAGAAGGGAAAATATTAGTAAATCATATTACACATTGTAATAAAAATCTTTTGTACCATAAAAAAGTCACCATAAGCAAAGTTGAGACAAGTCACAGATTGGGAGGAGATAGAATTACTAAAATATTCAGAATATATATGAAATTCCTATATATAATAAGATTACTGCAAAAATTTTAACAGAAAAAAAAGCAAATAGTATAATCAGGCAATTTGCTGAAGAAGAGATCTCAATGACCAATAAGTATAAGGAAAGACAGGTAAACATAAGGATCAAATTAAGACAAGGAGAAATCATTATACACCAATGGAATTAGGGGAGTGGGGGAGAACAATATGAAAACTGATAACAGCAACTGTGGGAAAGAATGTGGGGAAAGAGAATTTATATATTGCTCATACAAACTGGTACAACTACCAATGCTAACACCTAGGAAACCTGAAAATGTGCATATTAATTAAACTTCTAGGTATATCCTTCAGACCTAGAGAAATTATTGTACCTTTGGCCAAGGGGTAATGATATTTTTTTGCACAAAGGTATTCTTTACTGCACTGTTTGAAATAGGGGGAAATGGACAGTAACCTAAATGTCCATAAATAAAGAATGGAAGAATAAACATGGCTTATTCATACAATGGAATACTATGCACCTGTTGAAATGAATGAACTAGATTTACAGGAATAAATTTTGGGAACATACTACTTAAGAGATAAGACCAAATTGAAGTTGCAAAATGGTACATATGATTCCACATATGTGAAATTTTAAAGCATAACACAGTATTCTATATGTTCATGGATATATACATATAGAGCCGAAGTCTGAAAATTTTCATGGGAATGCTTTCCAACAAATTCAGGATTATGGTGACCCTTAAGGGAGGACAGGAAGGATGAGAAAGAGATGGGGGAAGGACAGTATTAGATGCTTCACAATGCTTGATTTCAAACGCTCAAATAAAAATGATCTGAAGCAAGAAAATAGAAAGCTAACATTTATTAAATCTAAGGAGGTGGATATGTGGATATCTGTTATATTTATTCTCTGTATGTTTAAAATCTTTATAGAGGGATATGTGCCAATTATCAGAAGGCCAGGCCTGCTTCTGGCCTCCACTAAATACAGATACATGCTCTTGGCCAAATCCCTTAGCATCTTTCAATGTCAGTTCCATTACTTGTAAATGGAGAGGAACAGCACTTGCCCAGCCAGCTTCAATGCTTGGAATATGACTAAAGGAAATAATATATGTAAAAAGATACCTTGAAAATTATTCAGAGCTAAATAATGAAAGAACTATTACTGTTTGCATGTTAACATCTAAAAAATGAATATCCATAAAAAATAATAATACTAGTTCAGGGGACCGATGTCAAAATCCGGTATTATCTATTCTATGGGTTTTATATCACTATTTTCATAGTGCAAAATTATACTTGTCATCTCATCCTGCTCTAGAGGCTTGACAAGGAGAGGGAGAAAACTGAATCCCATTATTACTCCCAACTTGATTCCCTAAATATTCTAAGGATTTGAAAGAGTTAAAGCATGAAGATCGGTCAGCAACTACTGGGAGAAAAACACCCTGCATGTAAAGACGATATTTTAGGAAATGTCAATTTAGTAGAAAAGACTGCTGGCAAAGGAACACAATACTTGCTTCTATCTAGAGCTTTAAAAAATTCATTTTAAATAATAGCATTGGAAAAAAATGTAAAGTGAAGAGAGAACAAAAGGAACTTTTTGCATATGTTCTTCTTAATAAATGAACTCTCCTCAAAAACATTTGTTAGATAGAAGCAATTAAGGCTGAGGCTCTAGCCTCTCTCCACTAATTAATTACAGCAAATGAGCTTGTAATGTGCATCATAACAACTTAATAAGCTGGGCCAAACTATTTTAGATTCTGCTATGCTAGTATTTCATCATTGCTGGGCTATTTAAATTAGGTAAGTAGTATCCGAACATAAATAGCTTTTGAATTACCTGTGTCGTTCAAAATAAAGTCTATGTCTTGAGCAGATGTGGTATTTATTTGGAAGGGGTGACAGCAAAAAACGACCTACAAGTGAGGACAGGGAAAGGAGGAAGAGATAGAGCAAACATGTGAGCTCACACAAACTATCACCATCAATAATCTATTATCCACCCAGCATCTCACATTGGCTGACTGGAAGCCATTCCAAGAGGTCCTATACATTTTTCAATATTTGTTGGACCTGAACAGTGGAGAATCCAATAGCTGCATTACCCTCTCTTTTTTGACATCATTGGTTACGTTATCAATTCTTGCTTCAAAAGTCTAACTGAGGGGCACCTGGGTGGCTCAGTTGGTTAAGCGACTGCCTTCGGCTCAGGTCATGATCCTGGAGTCCGGGGATCGAGTCCTGCATCGGGCTCCCTGCTCGGCGGGGAGTCTGCTTCTCCCTCTGACCCTCCTCCCTCTCATGCTCTCTGTCTCTCATTCTCTCTCTCTCAAATAAATAAATAAAATCTTTAAAAAAAAAAAAAGTCTAACTGAACATGGATCAAAGGGGACTAATACAAGGTCTTTAGCAATGTCTCTGCTTCTAATGAAACTTTAAAGGCAATTAATGACTCATTGAGTTAATGAATAGACTTTGTACATCTCGGGATGAGTTAAAATATGGCTTAGTGTCAGTGAAAGAGGCGGGGGCCCCAGACCAGCTGTGAATTATCTCAAACACAATGATCTGAAACTTTAAAGTGCTAGCTTCTTTCAAATCAAAGGTCATTGTATCTTCCAGGTAGTAACATCTGCTACTACCTCAAGGTGTTAATTCACTAACTTCAGCAAAAGTCAAACAGATCCTCTTCTCTCCCTCCTTAAAGCACAAAGAGTTCACTGCCCATTAGGGTATAATTCAGGCATTTCCAGAAAGGATGGAGAAAACAGGGTATCACAGAGCACATGTGGAACTCAAGAGAGGTCTATCAGGTGGTCTTTTCTGTGGACCCTTCTTTACTCTTTATTATTCATACCAAGTTTCTCTAGAATGTATAGCCAGAGATTTTCACTATAGGATGGGAAACACAGTGGAACAATTCTCTCAGAATATTTTTGAAACATGAGCCATTTAGAGGCAGAGGGAAACATGCCAGTTTGAAAGGCCAGAAGAAATTTTAAAGGCAAAGACCAGTGACAAGGAGAAATAATTGTCGCCCTTCCTCTTTGCTTGTTGTCACACCCATCATCTCGAGGAAGAAATGGGTGAAAATGAAGACACACACACACACACCCTATATTTGATCTAAGGACAAATTTAATAATGCAGAAGCTGTATTTGAACACATTTCTTGATGTCTGCTCCAAAATACATTTTACCCTCAAATTTGTGATACTCCTGGGATAAGAAGTGAATATATATATACCTTTCAGGAGTGATGCTTTCAGTAAATTTTTTGGACAGAATCAAGACTGGACTGTAAAACTGGGGTTCTAACTCATTTCTTCTCTCATAACTTCTCTCCCCTCTCCTCCTCTTCCCTTGAAGGACTTATTTTAGCAAGTCTTTGATAAGATGCCAAATGATAAAAATTTCAAGTATACATGTGTTTTTTAAAGCCCACTCCCAAATCCCAAATCCTCCAAAACTCACAGGGGTACAGCAATAATGATAGAACGACAGGCACAGGGATGAGATGGTGGTCGGTCAAGCCACAGGGCCCTCTCAGTCCATCACTGATCCATTTCCTGCTGAGGCCAATCAGGAAGACACATGAGCAAGAACTTACAAGTGAGGAGAGATGTGCATTGTGTTCACTCTTGGTCAAGAAATAGAACACACAAAGACACTCAAGCCTTTGAGAAAACTGTTCCTTGAATTAGACACTTTCATAGAACTCTTTTCTTTGTAGAAAAATACCTAAGCAAGTAATTTGGAAAGACTTGGGGTCAGTTGAAATCCTACTGATGCCTCAAAGGGTAAGAAGCTTCTGTCAGCAATATATAACTAACTAAATCTTTTTCTCCAAAAAGGAGAGCCAGTACTTTTTATATACCTTTGTCACTCGTTGTCAGGCAATAAATCCACTGTATATTTGCTTAAAGCAGGAAAATGAGGACACAGCCAGACAACCAAGCTTCTGCATCTCCTACTATACTCTCGCGTTCTTTTCTTAGCTGTCACACTGCCCGTGTGGTCTATAGCAAAGCTCAAAATGCTCCAGTTACTCTGTTAGTTTAATGAGTTTATCCAACTCACCTAAGCATGGAAGCCTTCTCTAAAGTTCCATGACTGTACTTCACAGAATAGCTTGGCAGCCTTCAATTCTAATAATATAAAATGGCCTTTTAAACAATAGCTCATTTGATTTAAATCAAATTTATCAATGTCATATCAACTCTAGAACAGTATTCTCATTTAGAAAGCAAATTCTGTCAGGGTAAGTTCTTCTCTAGGCTTGTTCTCTCTCTCAGTATTAAGACTGACTGCCTTTTGAGAAGATATAGTTGATGTAAAATAATTTATCTCATCCAAAAACTTACATCAGCTATTTAAATTCCAAAATGACTATGCATCATTTTCCTTGAGTCTGTTCATATTTATTATACATCAAATTATTTCACTTTAGGGAAGTCTTCCTCTCTGTTTTAAGAAACAAAAATTGTTCCCTTTACTACTATAGGTAACTGAACAATGTAAGAAAACAACTGTATTAGATTAGCCTAAGAGGAGGGAATTTGATTTCTCTGTGACATTACACTGGTTAAAAGAAAAAAGAAAAAAGCTATGAAAAGTGCTAGAGAAAAAATGGGATAAGAAATTTGGCTATAGGGGCACCTGGGTGGCTCAGTCGGTTAAGCGGCTGCCTTCAGCTCAGGTCATGATCTCAGGGTCCTGTGATCAAGCCCTGCATTGTTGGGCTCCCTGCTCAGCAGGGAGTCTGCTTCTCCCTTTCTCTCTGTCTGCCCCTCCCCCTGCTTGTGCTCTTGCATGCTCTCTCTCTCTCTCTCAAATAAATAAATAAAATCTTAAAAAAAAATTTTGGCTATCTGTAATTAGAATAACCATGTTAGAACAAGCAGCAAAAATTATTTGTAGATGGCCAATAAACATGACAGGTGCTCAATTTCAATAGTTACCAAGAAAATGCAAATTAAACCCCGGTGTGATGCTGGACATATACCAGAATGCCTCAAATGAGAAGATGGAAAAGGACAAGCAGAGGCACCAGAACTCTCCTACACTGCTGATGGACAGGAGAATTGGTGCAACTACTTTGGAAATCTGTTTGGCACGTATCTATTTAAGCTGAATACTCACATATCCTATTACCTGATGACTCCACTTTTAGTTATATTCCCAATAGAAATATGTGTTTACATTCACTGGACTGCATGTATCAGATTGTTCTTAGCAGCAACTGTAATAACCTCAAACTGAAAACTACCCAAACATCCCTCAACAGTTGAATGGATAAATATATTTGAGTTTACTCACACAGGGGAAAACACTACAGTTATGAAGGTAAACAATCTACCATTACACCCAATGATATGAATGAATCTCCCAAACACTGTGTTAAAGGAAAGAAGCCAGACATAAAAGCCATGCACACTCTATGATACCAATTATATAAAGCACAAAGATGGATGGAACTAATTTATGCTGTGTTTATATTATTTGTTATGCTGGTGTCAAGAGGAAGTCAAATGCCCAGAGAATAGGAGT
This sequence comes from Neomonachus schauinslandi, assembly GCF_002201575.2. Classification (NCBI taxonomy): domain Eukaryota; kingdom Metazoa; phylum Chordata; class Mammalia; order Carnivora; family Phocidae; genus Neomonachus; species Neomonachus schauinslandi. The sequence continues at coordinate 71,673,521 of NC_058409.1, read as the reverse complement.
GCCTGTCATGCTCCAAGCTTCCACATTCTCCTGGTGAGAAGCCCTACCCCAAACACTACACACATGATAAAATTAAGATAGGTTTTCAAGTGAATGCTGATGCAGAAGCATATGATGAGCAGTCACAAAGCCATAGAGACATACTTGATGCTGCTTGCAGGGGACAGAAGGACTGTGGGCTGCTCCCCACACATAGACGCCCTGTGACCCTTACTACTAGAGAAGTTTTTCCTTAATTCTTCCATTTATATCCCATCAGAGCACAGAAAATACTTTGATTTAGGCTATGGTTAGAAATGGAAATGTGTAAGATGTGATGTGGTGAAGGGGAACGGGTGGCAAGGGGGTGGACAAAATGACAAGACTTATTTAATGCACTTGCCAAAAACTATTATAGACATTAACTTCACACATACTGCTTATGGGAAGTTGCAGGTGGATTTTGCACTCAGGCTCCTTTCAGTTTGTTTAAACTGTTCACAAACAGACCACATGAAGGCTAAGAAGGTATACACAGAGGATACTGCTGCTAATGAACACAAGTTACAACAGAGATAACCCAACACCTATTTAATGACATATATGACAGCTACTCATGCTGTCTTGTAATGGCAAATGGTACGTGTAAGGAGTTAAATAAGGATTACTCTTACTTGGTCAAGTTTTTCTGATTTTTCTCTTCTTTTTGTTAATTCTACACGCTGTAACTTTTTCCATGGCAGAGACCCTTCTTTTCTACCTTTGTGGCCCTATGGCAGGGGCTAGTGCAAAATGTTCTCAACAAATGATGTCAAATGGAAGAAATGTCTATACTGATTATTTATCCTGAAGCTCTTTCTCCCACCAGCGTTTCCTACACTGCACCCATCCACTATGTTTGTGACAAAAGCCTCCTTATGGTGCTCACCTCAACTCTTTTGTCTTCTCTACCTTCAGGTTCCCTGAGCCACTTGTCCAACTGTTCATTACTTACCATCCACAACACCCGTTTCCACCCACAATACTCACCTACCTGGTGCTCTGAGTTCAAAAAGTCTGGATTCAGCAAAACTCTCAGATACATGCAGATGGCAAATCAATAAGGGCTGTGCTTCTCAGCCCTGCCTGCATATCACAGTCCCCTGGGAAACTTTTAAAACATGCTGATAGCCAGACCCCACTCTTAGAAATTCAGACTTAGTTTGCTTGAGTGGATCTCTGGCAGCTGGATTTTTTTAAAGTGCACCAGTTACTTCTGATGCTTTCAGATCTGTACTGTCTAATATGGTAGCCATTAGCTATGCATAGCTATTTCAATTTAAATTCTAATTAATTAAAAGTATTTAAAATGAGAAATTCAATTCCTCAGTTTCCCTAACCATATTTCAAGTGCTCAATAGCTACACACAGTTAGGGATATCTATCTACCTATAAAGTGTGTGTACATATACATACATACATATATATGTTATTGGACTGCACATTATACACCATTTCCATCACTGTAGAAGGTTCTAGTGAACAGCACAGCTACACTATCAGAGCCTGCTTAAATGCAGCTACAGTGAAGATGGGAACCAACCATGGAATCCACTGGCCAGGCAGTGAGGTACAGGGCTAAATCCTTCTTTCAGAATATTCCCTGCGTAATCTACCTGCCTTTTCTTGGTGTCTACTTTCATAAAGAAAGGGAAAAAAAAAAACAAAGGTGCTGAGAAATTTGAAAATAAGCCTGGCTTACTTAGCAATTTTGTAGAGGCTGAGCAGGTTATGTTGGCCTTTAGGTTTGCAAAAGCAAATAAAGCCATCCAGGGTTGTCAAGCAAAGGCATATTTGCCATGAATTTTATTTATTATTCATGCACAGCTTCTCGACACTGTACTGGTCAATTTTGAATTTATTTCCCTGGCAACTGGGCTAAATTAAGCAACAAGACAGAGTCATGAAGCAGGGAGCCTTTTGAGAACATCTTAACCTATCATCCCAGACTTTGAAGTTGCCTTTTATCTTAGATGCCATGCCGAAATCAGCCTGCCAATGTGTGTCATCTGAGGCCTATAGTCTCCAGGTCACTAGTTCAGGTCATAACTTGTTTAAACAAGAAAAACAAGAACATGATGGGTCACAGGTGTGGTTGTGCAGGCTGGGCACTGCACAACTCCATGGAGTACCATTTACATAGTTATCATAGATTTGAATACTTATTCTGACAATTTGCCAGAAAATAGCAATAGTGTCTTAAACAAAGGGTGGCTTTTTCTAACTTTCATTAAAGTAATATATATATTAGCCACAGGGGTAACTGGGTGGGTTGCCTTACAGCAGAAATCAACTAAAAAGTAAAATTCCTTAGTCTAGGTGTAATTCAGCATTGGGGCCCAAGAATGTTCTGGATTCTTTGTCTTTGTTCCAAAGCTGCTGGGAAAATTCTGCCTCATGATTTATGAAACTTGTCCAGCCTCAAAAATCTCTGGATTTAGAGATATTCACTGGTTCTGACCAGGTTTCAAAACTGACACAGTGGATCTCAAGCCTGGTTCTACAATCACACAGGGAATTAAAACAAACAAACGAACCAACAAAACAACAACAACAACAAAAGACCCAACACTGATTCTTAGAAACAAAACAAAAAATACAAAATAAAACCACAAACTCAGAGATACAGAGAATAGATTGGTGGTTGCCAGAGGCGAGTAGGGGGTGAGGAAAATTGGTGAAGGTGGTCAAAAGGTACAAATTTCCGGTTATAAAATAAATGTCATGGGGATATAATGCATGGTGAGTACAGTTAGTAATATTGTACTGTATACTTGAAAATTGCTAAGAGGTTACATCCTAAAAGATTTTATCACAAGAAAAAAAATTGTAACTATATATGGTGATGGATGTTAACTAGACTTATTGTGGTGGATTATTTCACAATGTATACAAACATCAAATCATTATGTTGTACATCTGATACTAAAATAATGTTACATGTCGATTTGTCTCAGAAAAAAAAAAAAAAAACTGATTCTGAACCCTACCTCAAACCAATAAATCAGAATCTCCATGGGTGGGTTCTGGGCACCAGTATTTTGTAAAAGTATGTAAGGTGCAGCACAGTGGATGGATAACTGCTCCTCTAGCAGATGGAAAGAAAGGAAAGGATGGAAAAAAGAGGAATTGGATATCCCAAGCCTGGGGCAAGTTGTTAAAATGGAAGAAGATCTCTTAAATGTATTTCATAGAACTTTCAGTCATTAGAACCAAAGATAAACTGAAAAGAGACACTTTTTGAAAGTAAGCAATATGATCTGGTATTCATGATTGTGGAGTGGGTCTTCATCATTTAATTTTAAACTTTAGAACTGTACTGCGAATGTAAAGAAGTAACATCACACTTTATGGATAAAGTGTTCTGGAACACTCAAATTGTGCTTTAAAGCGTTAGAAGAAGCAAGGAAGTAAATGACTGAGAAGGAGATGGGGCAGGCCCATTTGAGATTGAAAATGAGCCCTCCACTAAGTCCTGCATGTAGTATAGCATCCCACAGCCCACACTTCGGAAGAAGGGGCTCACTGTGACTTGAAACATAAGTGGCATAACCACCAGGGAAGCCAAGACTATCTTCCAAAACTATGACTTATTTATTTAGACCTCATAACTACCTGCTCAACAATCCAAGTGTGGCCTAGACTAGCTTGTTTCAGATGAGAATGGGCTAGTCATTTTACCCAGTTCAAGAGTGCTCTCTGAGTCACCCATCATACTCCCTTCATGTTCATGTCTAAGGTAGATGGTCCCTTGAAACCTCTCTGGAGTTAAATCTGCCCAGCCAGTCTTGTCTGTGCTGTCTCAAACATGAGCCAGGGCTTTGTGGTCTTCTTTTGCCACCCTAAGCTAGTGAAAAATGTTCAAAGCAGATATATTCCAACTGGTTCTTAGTGAAACAGTCAATCTTATGAATGTAGGCTGTATTTTCAAATGCATGTTTGGAGCCTAAAAATACACATCCATTTTCAATTCATCTATGGCTATGCCTATTGGACACCGATGTTTTAAAAAACAGGGAAGAAAACATATTTTTTCCTCCCAGCCCCCAATTCCTCTATTCAAATCTTTTATTGCTTTCAAAAGCCGGTTCACTTCTCATATCTTCCATTAACTTTTCCCAGCCCAAAGCAACCTCTTCCCATTCAGGATTTATATTGATTGTCTGACTCTGTCATTTGGTATTATTCATATATTCTATTATTACACCTCTCATAGTCATTTAGCTTATCGTATAACAGTGCCTTTTCTACCTGTTAGAATCTTCTAATATGCCCATGGGCATAGTGCACAGTAGAAGAACATATACTCCATAGCATTTACTGAATGTTAGCTGAATTCATTACAAACAGTCCAAATTCATGGACCAATTTTATCCCATATCTCTCTATGCTGTTGTTCCCTCTTTCACAATGATATGTCAAGGTATATGATAAGATTCTCACAACTCTAGGACCCAAACCCTGAATCCTTTAATGTGCCATTTACCAGAAACATGGGAGGGGGGTTTTTTCTATGCTTCCCCAGCAGAGGCTTGTATCATTAAAAAAGTTTTTTTTAAGGATGAGGAGGAATGCCACCAACTAAATAACAGCATGCCAATGACTGGAGGACACATCCTGATAACAAAAATGTTAAAATGTGAAAAATGTGTGCCTTAAAATCAATGATAAATGGCAAGTGAATATGATCTTTTAAACACAGGTAATATGTAATTAAAGTTAGAAAGTTCCTTCATTAAAAATATTAAGATATTATCATGAAATCAGAGAACAAATTGCCTTAAAGAGAGGCATATCTTAGACTTGCCACTGTAACACTGAGCACCGAACTAGACTCTTGACCACGCTAGAGGCTGGTGATGGCCTAGAATATACCAAGTACCCACTTACGTTCCCAGAGGGTGAACTGTCCAAAAGGAACAAAAGCTATAGCATTATGGCCTTTGCTTCAAGAGTGCATGGAAGTTGCAAAATGCATTCCTGAAAGAATTCAGTAATGTGAGTTTCAGGTTTATGAAATAGGAGGTTGCCATGATGTTGCCCAGGGCCCTGATGCAGCACATTTACAAACTAGTCCACACCGACCCATGAGTGCCAGAATCTGCCTGCTAATGACCATATTATACAAAGCTGTTACAACTTCCTTGACACCACTTTGTGTGGGATGTACACACACGTATTACGTGTAGTGGTGTACCTGTCAGTGGATGGCAGGGAACATGCCTTGTGCACTGCTGTGTTTCTCCAGGTGGCTTGCACCGTGCCTTCCACGTGGTGAGAAACCTCTTAGAGCTTTGTGAAGAACAGATTCGCAAAGAACTGACCAAAGGAAAAGCAGTGTAATCATTTAGTTCTGGAGTCAGCAGTTACCCAACAGCATGAGACTGTTGCTTTGAAGAGTGTGGACAAGGGGCACCTGGGTGGCTCAGTTGGTTAAGCGACTGCCTTCGGCTCAGGTCACGATCCTGGAGTCCCGGGATCGAGTCCCGCATCGGGCTCCCTGCTCAGCGGGGAGTCTGCTTCTCCCTCTGACCCTCCTCCCTCTCATGCTCTCTGTCTTTCATTCTCTCTCTCTCAAATAAATAAATAAAATCTTTAAAAAAAAAAAAAGAGTGTGGACAAAAGAAGGATGAGTAGGGGGGATTCTTAGGAGAAGAACTGGGAAGAGTGTCTTCCACCATCCACTATCGTTGTCTGGCTATAAATGGTAAGCAATCCTAAATAACCATTTAAGCAGCTAGGGCCAACGTCAACACTAAATTCAGTCATCTTGCCATGTATCTTTCCTATCAAAAGATATCCCAACTTTCTTTAACTGTGAAGTAGACCCGAACAGATATATTTAAATGACCCAGATGAGAATCTTGCCCTTTTTTAATCCAAATAGGTGTTTAACTTGCTGACATTTCTGCATGTAATATACAATATATTTAATCAGAAGTCAATAGCTATAGGAATCTCTCTATCCTGGTAGTATCAAACTCGGAGTATAGTAAGCCATGAGCCAGGATCCTCATAAAATCAGAGAAAAGCACAAATTAATTTTTCTCTTGCCCTGGAATTTTCCTCTTCATCAAGCCCTGCACCTCAGCACAGGAAAGAACAGCTCACCAAGGGCAAAGATCCACACAACTGCTACAGGTGTGTTCCTTCTGACAGCGCTGCATGTGCTACCACCATGTCCCTCTCCTGCCCCACAACCAGCCATCTGGGATGCCCACTCAGAGAAGGCACAATAGAAAAGAAGACAGCATCATACAGACCATGTCTCCCACATGGGAAAGAGGTCATCATCTTGTGACCCATCCAACAACCCACAAGTACATTCCCGGTGCCCCGTGTCTGTGCTAGCACAGACTGCTGCTGGTTTCTCTGGGGGAACACTGAAGAACATTTAGACCAAATATAAGATCAAACAGGAACAGGAAAACAGCAAGGAGGTCATGGATATATTTCAATCACTCATACTGGCTTTCGAAACAAAGCAGCTCATTTTACATCCGAACGATAGCTCATGAAACAAGCAAGGACAACCAAGTTGCTTGAGAACCAAAAAGATCTCTTACTCCTGTTTGTATCCCCATAGCCTAACATGGTGTTCAATACATAACAGATTTCTAATACTGCTTGCTGAATAAATGAATGAATGAATGAGTATCTTACATGAAGATGGATGCCACCTAAGCAGAATAGTCCTTAAAACTTAACTACCTATCATAGCCTCCATGTAAGGAAAAACAAAACAGAACTCTGTGGTTTTGGCCATTTCATATTACTACCTTGGCCACAGCTAATTGGTCCAGGAATGTGTGCTAAGGCCAAAGGATTGTGTATAAAGGCCAAACTGCTCTGGGGCACCTTGGTTTAAGACCTATCAATAGAAGTGCTCCATATTGGAGAGTGGCCAATAGACTCCATTGGATCCTCTCTCTCAGTAAGTACAGACACACATAGCACAGAAAAGTGGGTCACAAAGGCTTGCTCTTGAATAGGGAAGGCATGGTGATGGGCTTCTGGAAGACCAGGGTCCAGAGGGGCTGACTGCCAGTTTATGAGGAACCCTATCACTCCAGGCAGCTTTTCCCTAACTGTGTTCTGAGAAACAGAATTCGGAGAGATGTAAATAGATACTACTTGATAATAGTTTGGGAAATGTTCAATGCCATGTCCTTTCTTGATTAGTCACAATATCCACTTGCACATTTAAGTCTCTTAGAAATCTTGCTACAAAAAAGGAAGTTTAATCCTATTTAACAGAGGGCCCTGATGTCTCTATTTTGCAGCGCACTTAACTGCCAAAGTGTAGAATAGGATACCTGATTTGAAAAATGGTGCCCTAAAGTGACCCGGATACATCTTTCCTCACAATTTAAAGAAGCCTAACTAAAGTATTGCCTTAATTATGGGGCTTTAAAATATTATCCCCAGAAAATGAGCCTCCAACTTGTAAGAATGAATCCACAGCCTCGGTCAAAATGAGACCAAGCACTTTTCTATAAAGCAAAGCAGTTACTCAGATTATAACATGAGTCAAAACTTTGGGTTCCAAAATTCTTAAGACTTCATGACTTCATTCAGGAATCCTAAAAACAACTGTGGTTATCATCTATTAAAAATGCAACTTTCACAGTGTTCCACAGACAGGGAGATAAAAGTCCTTCAGGCTGATTTATTTTCATTAGCGCCTTGCCAGTCAATATGTAAACAATTTAAACCAGGCAAACACACATGCTGAGCATAATAAAACCCATCTTAATTGCTGCTCTACCATGGAAAAGAACTCTGAGTACCTTGTCCAATAAAGAAATGATCTATGATTTTTCTTGTCACTTTTCTTCTCTTCAATAAATTTAATAAATAAAATCGATGGTTTTGGAAAGAGTGTTAGGTCAGCCCTTCCAATTGTAACATTCCTTCATTTAAATATCAGTTACCACAACATTCCAAACTTCGAAGCAAAAGCTGTTTCCTGCATTCATTTTAACACATATCATGAAGGAGCACTGATAAAGCTCAGCCCATCAGCCCTGGCTGGAGTTTTTCCTGATACATGTCTGCTTTTCACCTTTCACTTTTCTTCAGCTCCTTCCTTTCCCTCTCCAACCCTTACTCTGCCCCAGATTCTGATGCATTAAACCCATGGTTAGGAAAATGAATTTTGTTTTTTAATCATTTGATGCCTGCCACATAAGCTATAAGGAAATGCATTTTAATTCATCTAAAAATTCTAGTTAGGATCATGAAAAACTGAAAAGGCTTAGCAATGAGCAAACATGCCTAATACAGGAGGAAAAAGGTGAGCATGAACTCCAATAGTTGCAGGAATATAAATTTCCTGGTCTGTTAGAGATAAAAAAATAATTGGTATTTTAATGGAGAATTCATAAAGACAGAAGTAAGAAAACCCAAAAAAACAAAAAAAACAAGAACCCTCAATTCTCACCAGCTCCCAAAATAATATGTTCCCGAAATTAGACACTCTTCTCTCATACATCAATCAATGCCTACTTTTTTAACTAACAGAATAACTCTGGATGAGGTTGTAATCACTGTCTCAGTAGTAAAATTCAAAGCAAATTTTATAAAATTATGTATGTACATATACATGGGTACGTGGGCAGCTTTCACCCTTAACAGCTATGGAAGCAATGATTCTTGAATTCAGAAACTGTTATTTGAAGTGTAAACATGGAAGGAGGGTTTAAATAAGAGGAGAATATAGTAAAGATGACACAAGTTGTTATAACTTACTAGTATCAGTGAGGAGAGGGAAGTAAAAACTATTTAGAGGGAAGAAAGAAAAGGTAGGGAATTTCTTTTCTATTCCTACTTCGTGTAAATTGTTTTCATCTTTAGATTAAGCCCTTTATTGTTTCTGTTTGTATTTTGTCTCTTAAATGAGTGATAACATAAAGTCACCTAAATAATATTAGTTAAGGCATATTTCCTAGCTTCTCCTATAAAGTGTTGGAGGCAGGTAAAATGACTTTGATAATCCATATAACAAAATAGATGAAATTTTATAGCATTTCTTTGAGATAAAATATGCTGTCATAGCTCTTGATTTGAGATTTCAGATAGTCAAATTATTACATTTCAAATACTTGCAAGAGGGGCAAATGCAACTTTTTCCATCGAAAAATCCTTAATCTGTAAGGCAATTATTCATTTTCCTCCAACCTTGTTTTTTCTCCAAAGAATTGAATAGCAGTAGAAGCAATAAGGGTAATGATATTTAGTGCACAGCAGCATGGGCTTTACTTACATTGTCTTTTTCAAACTCCACAACAAGCTTAAGACATAGGAACTATTACCATTTCTGTTTCACAGATAAGAAAATTGAGGCTGGGAGAGGTTAATGATTTGCCTAAGCTCACACAGCTAGGCAGGAAGCTAACAAAGAATGTGAATTCTGCTCTTTGACTCCACTGCCCACACATCTTATACTGAAGAATCTGAGAAATGGAATAGGCATTGCCACCTACCCATAAAAGAGTATACAGGCATTCCAATCACAAATGTATAAATGTTGAAGTTAGGACAGAGAAATGTAACAAATAGGAGAATACATTCTAAGTAACTAGAAAATCCAAGAAATATTTAGATAATTTGATACTCAGCCCCTTCTATATTAGCCAAAAATACCTGAAAAAGCCAATGAGGCTTCAAATGTTCTAATGTCCCACTAATTGTTTTAGGGTGTCCATTTTATTTTCCCTGAATAGGCATAGCTCAAATGATAAAGGTACAAAGATAGACGGACAATTAAGGCTCTGGGCAATCAAACATATTTACATTCCTACCAATTTCAGTTTCAGGAAAAATCTACTCAACTATAGGCATCAGGTAAGTGTTTAACACATTTGACTTTAGGAAGCTGAATTAAATGCCAGGGCCACATAAGCAAAGCAGTTGTTCAAGCGAGGTAGGATAGTCATCTAAGTGGTGAAATTTAAGGAATACTTAGGCTTCTCCTGCTTGAAATATTTTCTGTCCTTACCTGAATGTCTTCATTATACTTTGTCACACTGACCAGACTCTCTGTTAGATACTGATTTTGGAAATTCAAATGACGCTATAAGCCATTCACTCTTTAGTGCCAATTAGCATAATTTGATTATTTTACTTTCCAACAGAAGTGGAAGTTTCTAGCTATTCTTGCACATTAAAATCACCTAGGAATATTTTAAAACAATCCAATGTCTGGGCCCCACCCCCAGAGATTCCATGGTTCTGGGTAACCTAGGGACCAGGCAGCAGTATATTTTACCAGCTTTCCAGATGGCCCCAGGCTTGAGAGTCACTAGTGTAGACACTCTGCCTCCTATAAAGAGAAATAACATTTACTGACCATGTCCATATTTTCTGTGTTTTTAGCACTAGATAGAAGACTTTCTTGCAGTCGGCCATATTAAAAGAGAGAGCAATCACCACAAAATCTACTTTGAAATGAGAAGTAAAAGTTGTGTGGAAAGAAGGTTAAAGGAAAACAAAAGTCTCTATATCCGGAAAATGTTATCTGACTTCTTTAGAATACAGGAGACATGATTTCATTTTCTTAAGTAATCCTTTAAATGTGATTTGCTGCTTTGAAATACACATTTCCTATGTCTTTATGAGGTCCATAATAGCTTACATATGAAAGGAGTCAAACCTTAACTGTCAGACTCCAGTCATTTCTGATACTAACAGAAATAGGTTCAACAACAAACGAACTCAATTGCCATTTCTATTAACCCATTTAATCAATAGTTCAGATCTGCAATGCATGAATCAACCTGGATGAAATGCCTATACTTCAGTAATCTAGATCAGAACATTATTAATACTGAAAGATACTAAAAACAGACATCAAACTTCACCTAAGTTTCTATAATAAAATTTCACATACATGTGGAATCTAAAAAACAAAGTAAGTAAACAAACAAGAAGGAAAAAACAAAAAAGCAGACTCTTAAATACAGAGAATAAACTGATGGTTTTCAGAAGGGAGATGGGTAGGGAAACAGATGAAATAGATAAAGAGGATTAAGAGGTACGAATTTCCAGTTATGAAATAAATGAATAATAGAGATGTAAAGTATGGCATAGAGAATACAGTCAGTAATATTGTAATAATGTTGTTTGGCCACAGAGAGTAACTATATGTAGTGGTGAGCACTAAGTAATGCGTAGAACTGGTGAACTAATATGCTGTACACTTAAAACAAATATAACATTGTATATGAATTATATTTCAATTAAAAAAAGAAAAATTTGTTATAATACTTGTTCAGGGGAAGAACTCTACGATACAAAGGCTAAGTTCTCAGTAGTCACTTAATCATAAGTTTTATAAGGACAGAAACAGTTTCTTACAGATTTTCATATTCTCAGAACTTAGCACAATTCCAAGCATATAGTAGGTACTAAGTAAACAAGTAATATTTATTAAGTATATGAATAAATGTATGAATGAATGATAGTAACTGGAACTCACAGAGAACACAGCCTAATGATTATAAGGCAAAAACAAAAGGCATTCTTGGGCTTTTTTCCTACATCCTGAAAGTTACCATTATTTTTATGAAATTAGTAAACATATTTTTTATTATATTTTTGCCACTTCTTCTTTGGGGCCAAGGTAAAAAACTGCTTTAAAAAAAGCCTTCAGTAACTGTCAGGTAAAATTCTATTAGAGTCAAGTGAGAATATGGGAGGACCAGACACAACTTGCATTCATCTACCTATTCCTGGATTGTACTTTTAAATCTTTTGCCTTTTACATTCCATTCCTATTTCAGAAAGGTGGGTGCTTGGAAACTAGGTAGGTAACAGGTTGTAGGATTTCAACTCTAACCTGAAAATGAAGAAGTTGGCCTTGATGTTAATTGTCAGCATTCTTGGTGCTGAGGCCATTTTCTGTCTAAAGAGCCCAGATTCAACCAATGGAGGCTTTTCTCCAAGTTTTGGGGGATAAAGTCAGTTACTAATCACATTACCTGTACTCATGAAACATAGGCAAGAAGAAAGCCCTTGTTACTACCACCGTCATCTGGCTATGAACCATAGTTGAACTAGCTAAGTATGGGCTTCTCTGTAGCCTGAAAGGATGTATTGGCTGAAGTCTGTGATATACCAATTAATCTTTTTTCAACTCCTTTCACTTTCAGGGACCAGCTGCATTTTCCAGGACTCCTTATAGAGTAAGCATGCGTTTTCTTTGGTTTTACTTATAGTTTTTCTCAATGAGTACAACTATGCTTTTCTTTCCCCCGTCCAGTAAAATCCAGAATCCTTTGGACAGAAAGAGAAGTTAACAGCAAGGTTGTTTAAATAAATTTTCTAGGTGCTATACATCCCAGCAAGACTCTGTACTTTAGAAGAATTTTTTAGAATATCTTGGCACTAATACACATATCATAAAGAACTTCATTCACTGACATATACCTTCCTAAAATGACTTTACTACTATGCCTCTTACACATAGGCATTTTAGTAAAGCAAAGCCTTAGAGGTTGGTTTTTGGATCTACTACATGAGCATGTTGGTTATAGTGTAGAGCAGAAAACAGTCCAGGAAAGAGCAGGCTTTCAGTTCTCAATGGGTAGGAAGCCTTGGTAAACATTAAGATTACCGGCTCTGAGCTCAAATGAGTTGGATAAACACAATTCTGCCCAAGTTAGGACTGCTTTCTACCTTTTCTCTGATGTTTTTAATTGGTACCATTTTCTAGAAGTCAGAATTTCACCCAGATGTAGTCCCATTCTACCCCATTCTACTCTCATCTCATATCTAGACTGTTGTTGAAGTGGGGAGACCACACTTCAGAAGGAGATTTTTCCAAGGATGTCCTGTTGCAGACTGCCAGTTGTCTACCTTACATGTAGTCTACCCTTTTTTCTTACTGAAAGAATCCTCCTTTTATTCACGGTAGCATTGAAATTGATGAGAATGCTTGCTTGAAAACTACATTTCCTTGCCTCCCTTACATTAGAGTTGAGCATGCGACACAGTTCAGGCCAAGAAGAAGTAGAAGTTGCTGTTCATGTATCCAAGAGAGGCAGATTCAGGAGGTATGCACCGTGTTTGCATTAGGCCATTCTAATTTTTCCTGCCTCTGGAATAGGAACACAACAGCTGTAGCTAAATGGTCACCTCCAAAACCTGAGGATGAGAATCACACCTTGGGGATGGCAGAGAAGAAATCCAGAAGGTCCTGGGACCCTGAAGAATTTGCTGTCACCATGTTGGCTCTGAGCTGTCTAGTGCAGGATTTCATTTATGTGAGAAGAAAATATAGCCCTTTCTGTTTTAAGCCTCTAGTTTGGTAGTCCCTATTACTTGTGGCTAAATACAGTTTTTTAATGAAATAAGCTCAGTTCCAAAGTTCATAATTAATAACAATAGATAACTCAAAAATCATGTCATTTGAGAAAGGTTGAAGGTCCAGGGATTTATGTCTGCAAAATGAAGGGAATGGAGAATGTAGAAAATATATTCAAATATGTGAGGCACTGCCATATGAAGAGTCATAAAGCCAAACTAGGAAGGACGGATGGAAGCAAAAGAAGCAGACTGTCAGCCCAACCTAAATGATCTTTCCAATAATCAAAACTGGTTCTTCATGGATAGGTTGCCATCACTGAAGAAGCTCAAGTATTTGGATGAATGTCTACTCCAAGGGAATATGGTAGAGGAGATGAAAACACTGAATGAGGCAAGTAGAAAAGGTGTTATTTACTTAAGTTTCCACACCCAACCCAGAAAATCTATGAATCTATGGGTTCCTAATGCCTAATACCCAGTTTTCTTTAATACAACAAATAATTATTGAATGCCTGTGAAATGGATTTTATTGCTTTGCTTTGTTTATTGTATTTAATCAGGCTAACTTTTATGCTTCATTTAGGCATCTTCCAAAGATTACTGACTTATCAGTTAATTTTGGAGGTGTACCGTTTGTCAGAATTTGTACAGAGATTCATTTGCAGTTAGGACAGTCTAAGCAATAGTTACAGACAGTTGTTGCATTCTTACCACATGTTAGGCACTGAGCTATATGCCTTAAATTGATTACCTATAATTTCATAATAACCCTATGAGAAACGTACTATTATTATTTCCCCTCTAAAAAGGAGAAAAATAAGGCACAGAAAGTTTAAAAAATTCTTCAAGATCATATAGCTAAGGGTGATGCCAGAATGTAACTCAGCAATTAGACTTCAGAATCCCTTGATGACATATGATACTCTCTATGCCTCGTCTATATCTGGCTTCAAAAGGCAAATCCACCTAAGGATCATAATAAAACTGAAAATGAATTACAGGTACTATAAAATCGAACTATGAATTATAAGGGCAAATGCCCTATGTATTTTGAATATTTCTTTAGCAATACTTTTTTTCTTTTACATTCAATGTCATTTTATTCTTATCTGTAAATATCACCCCAGTGAAAAACAAATCTGGACTAATACACATTAAAATGGCATATGGCAGCTATGTGACAAAAGTCAATATTTAGTCCCTGGATAAAATGGTGAGGAGTTATGAGGCCAGCCTTTCTCTACAAACAGCTGAAATTGCCTTTACAAGGCAGAGAAGACCCAACAGGAATGTGAATCTTCTTCCACCAATAAGTGAATGGAGGTCCACACATTAGAAAATCTCAAAGTATAAGCAGGCAATAGTTTTTCACAATAAACCAAATAACAAAATCAAAAAGCCACATATCCATTCCATACATGAAAAGCAAACATCGCCTTTGCAAAGGTTTCCAACTTTTATACTGCTGATACAAGAATATAAACATGTACCAGTTGGCACATTATAATTATTTCACTGTAAATAATTGTTAGGATTTACAATTTGTCCTTTAAAGGTGGAATAACTGCTTAATGATTTAAAACAAAAAAGTCACTGACATTACAACTAAACAAACATTAATTATTAAGCATCTTTTTATTCTAACCCATTTCTATCTAGTTTTATTTTTAAGTCTTTTTGGAGCTTTATCCCATTTTGCCACTTTTTCTGAAAAATTCTTATTCTATCTTATTATGATTCTTGTCTTGATCAGTAATGATAAATTCCGGACTGGAACTTTGAAATCGCTGACTGCCAACATGGCCACATATATGACACATGTTTCATCTCCCTTTAGGCACAAAGGCCTGGTGCATTCTGCACCTCTCACCATGGATACCATCCCATTTAGCTCAGCCTGAACCATGCTGACTACAGACACTGAAAGCTCAGTGAGCTGTTAAAGCAGTTTTCCCTCTCTGTACACTCAGCCAATGTGATCAAGTAGTTAAAAGAAATATATTTCATTTAGACTAAGTCCAAAAGGATAAGGAGCAAAGGGGGGGGGTGGGGAAGAGAAGTAGATATTGAGAGAGGGGTAAGATTTGTCAAGAGGTAAATAAAATAAAGGAGAACCTAAGAACACATGGTCATGTCTATCATTTTGGGCAGGTAAGTTTATGTTGTTAATGGCAAAGGGCAGAAAACCAGGAGGAAGCCCTTCTCACTGACCTCAAAGATATAAAGATAGATCACTTGCTTTGGTGAATTTGTCCCCCAGAATGAGCGGCCCTGCCTGTCGCCACCAAGGGGCTACTCTGGGCTGAGTCTGTAAGCCAAGAACACTGTTCCTCTTGGACCCAAGCAGTGTGTCTCTACACATAGTTGCTCTGTGGCACCAAACTACCTGCCCAGGAGAATAGCCAGGGAATTGGCGGCTTTCTTTGGAGATTGGGCATTAGCCCTTCTTTGCTCCCATAAGATAAACCAGCAGGTGCTTTTCTTTGCTCTTATTATCAGCAAACAGAAAAGGGTTGCATTTTCCTAAGCTACCAACAAGCCAAGGGTTTGTGTCGCTATGACAGCTGCCAAGTGATTTTCTGGGGGCAAAATAAAAGAACAGGAAGGAGAGAAGTTAAATCCCCTTCCTGGGGCAGCCCAGGATCCAGCATCGCTGATATCCTAAGAGGGAAGGAAAAAAAATCAATATTCTTACTGTGCTCCACATTCCAACCAGGCATTTTAAACTTTTCTCTCAACCACGATCAGGTTAAAAATGAATATGCTGGCATATGTGAACAAACGCTCACTCCAAGTTTTCCGCTATAGACAATAACTCTTCAGTTAGTCAGAACCAACCACTCCAACAACTCAGAGTCCTCTGAAACACAGCCATACACCAGTAAACCAAGTAAACGTGTAAACAAAACCTTCTGGGCAGCCAGAACATATGTCATGACATTCATCTCCCAAAGCTTAGACGGTTACTCCCAGGAGAGACCGCCAAAACTCTGCCCAGAATCCAGCTCATTCTAATTAAGACCGAGTTCTAAGAGGTTCGGCTATTTGGTACTGCAGCCTGCAGAGATTAGAAACAAAAACGAAGGGACGTATATTGCCCAGGCAAACATACTGAGAGCAGCGCAGAGGCAGCTGATTCTCAGAAAGCCAGAGTCCAGGGTACCAGAGAGGCCAACTGAAATTGTAATGACAACACAAAATAAAAATTTCAGGAGAGACTGACCTACCTACTTCAACAGCTTCCTTAAAATAGTGCACTGCACAGTAAAAGAAATCCTATTTTAATGACAATTCTGAATCATCAAGAAAAATAGAAATGGTGGAATACTTTGTTTCTGAAAGCAGAAGGGTTTTAACACTTTAAAAAGGGGTGTTGGCACTTTGATGAGTAAAGTTCCATTTTCTGGAACCTCCACTAATTACTGACATGACTATATGTCAATATATATCTTTAAGGTACCTGGTCACTTTTCCAGCTGCCTAATATTTGGCCAAGGCAAAGCCAAGCCAGAAAATAGGAAAGTGGATGAAAATGTCAAATTCAGATTACTGCCCAGTAAAGCTGGCAGTTTGGTAGGGGAGAATGGAGTCTTTAAAAAGGTAGATGTACTGAGATCCCTGCCCCAAATATGGGTCTCACTCTTTTAAAACACACTGGTATCCATTCTCTCACCATGCATGAAAGCAACCATGCTGGTGGAGTGGGGAGGGAGGGTCATTTCTTCTTCACAAAGGACTTGGAATTGTAGCTTGGAATCCTAGCTGATCTTCAGATTATTTGTTAAGAAGGCAGATTTCCAGAATCCACTCTTGGATGTGCTCATTTGGGAAATTTGGCTAGGACCTTGGACTCTGCAATTTTTAAAACTCAGCCAGGTTTAAAACCACTGACCTGGGATGCTGTGGTTTGGGGAGGTGCTTTGAGTGCTTGGGCTTCTAGTTCAGCCACCTCCTCCCTGAAGGATCTCTAATCCAAAGAGCAGTTGGTGCTGCTTCTGGAATATGCTCACATTCAGCCTGATTCCCACAGCGGACACAGAGAGCTCATTCTCCCACAGGAGCCTAGTGAGACTCCTAGCTAGCACCCTGAGGAGTTCAAAGAGATTAAGACAGAACAAGGAACATAAAACTAGACATAACCTGTTTTTCTATTCTAAGGCAACTGATCTCCACCCACCAGCACCACCAGAAAGTGTTTGAAAGGAAATAAAAAGGAGAGTGGATACTTTACTATATCTAAACCAGTTATGAGAAAAATAAAGTTTGTTGTTGTTGTTAAGTTTCTTCAGGAAGCTGACATTGATGGTCAGAATGTTCCAACTCTAACCACTTTCGAACCTTCTGCTACTCTGCTTAATAATAGCATCAGCTCACACTTAGGTACTGCTCTGCCTGTTTTGTCCTGAATCATTTATTTTGGTATTCATACTCTCTATCTGGCTTTGTTCTTTTCATCAGTTTAATTTTCCATCAGAAATACACAGTCTCCCTAACTGCACCGATTTTTCAAATATAATCTCACATAGACCAAGTCTTTAAAATAAACTGAATCATTAGTAATGAATTTGAATATACCAAACCCTTCAGCATGGGTAGAACCAAAGCCTGGTTATACTTCTTGGCATTTTAGCTTCCAGAGTGTCTACTCATTACCTTTATGGTTTTTTTCCATTACATGGAAAGCAAACATTGATATCTCTGAGCACACAGAAAATGTCTTCTGCACAAACTAAGTAAGTTCTACTGTAATGAGGCAACATGCTTAACCTCTTCCCTTCTGTTACTCAACAGGGATAGTTGTGTGAGAATGAGGGGAGGGAAAATATTTAACTGTACAGTTTTCTGCACAATTCTTATTATGAGTGCTAGAAAAGATAAGGATAATGTGATTGTCAGATTTGGTCATAGATGCTACAGAAGTTTCTACCACAATCATTAGATTCTAGCCCCTTTGAGGCAGTGATTCTGGCTATTCATCTCTGGCATTATACAGGTATGCCTGAAACATTAATAGCAGCATTGTTATATTTGGGACTTTATCCATTTTCTAGAAGATTTCAGTGATACTCTTTATATTCTTACTGCATAGTAATACCCTAAAATTAAATTAAATGAACTAAAATTCTCTGGAACTTAGAAAGTTTCCCAAACATACCACAGTATGAATGTATGTTAGATGAGTAGGATAGATTGGGATTAGGGGAATAAGAAAAAATAAGAGTTTTCTGGAGTCATTTCAAATAAATTGTGAGTGGATTTTCTGAACAAAAATGAGAAATACTTATTATCCTTCCCCTTGACTGGTAGACATATTTTAGATATATTTGAAATAATCTACAAAAGAAAGAAGACCTTCCACATGCTATTTTGTCATCCTTACTTCTTAAAACATATGCCCCAAGGCTATATTTACATACATACATGGGGATCTTACCCACATAGTCACTCAATAAATATTTGATGAAAGAAGGATAAACATGATGTAAAAATTAAAGTTAACCTCCCAAGCACAGAAAAAAAGAATTTCACACTTTAAGAAACCAAAGTCTGTCATTGTACAGAGAGTGCAGGCTTTGTAGTGAGCAGAACTGAGCTAAAATTGTCATTAGCTGCTAACAAGTCTCAAACATTCAGCTTTCCCACCTATAAAATGGGGTTAACACTATTTGCAAACTTGCTATAAAGACTAGAAATAACATCTGTAACTCTCTAAGTATGGTGTCTGACATATGATTTTGATGGTGATAATAATGAGTTTTCTTTAAGAATACTACCATGAGCAGAGTTACTTATTTCCATCATTTTACATGTTCCAACTTGTTCTGTATCAAATAATCCTTCTATGGTTTTATTATTTTGCTTGACATAATTTCTCAAAACAACAGAGCACCATATTCAGAAGGAGTAAAAAAATATACTCCAAAGTAAAATACAAATAATTTTAAAAATTTTACAATATTACTTAATTCCAATGTTTGGAACTTTACTGAAATCTTGTCTCTCTATCCATCAGGATTTTTGGATTGCAAAGAATAGAAAGTTGAGTCAAAATAAATTTGTTAGAAAAATACAGGACAGTTCATAGACGTGAAGGATATGCTTTATAATCAGGCATTGGAGGACAGAACTATGTCATTCTAGGGATCAAGGTAGAGAAACTAAGGGACTATGTCTTATGGCAATATGGGCAGCATAGACTGAATCATGTTCCCATGCATTCGGTAAGGGGGCACCTCATTTGATAGCCCCACCAAGAGAAGATGGAATAGGAAAAAGTTAGAGTAATTTAATAATTTTAAAAAAAAGGTTTAATCTTTGAGGCTGAGCAGACAAAATCCGCAGATTTCTACATTTGGTAAAGACATATGCCTGGCTCTGAAGGTTGTATGTCTCTATTTCTAGTTGGCAAAATATTTTCTATTTGTGATATGTGCCAACTAGCATTTAGAAAGTTCAAAAATAAAATGCCTCTCCCCCAGAAACTGAAGTTATAGTTTGTCTTCTATTATATATGTGGATAGGAATATAGCAATACTTAAAATAAATATATGATTGTACACTGATTCCAGTTATTAATAAAATGAAAAATCTTATGTACTTAACAAAAAAAAATACTTAAAATAAAATGTACATTCAGTCAAGTTTAATTTTTCCTGACTCCACTAAGTCTAGGAACCATAAAAGAGAGGAAATTCTTCCTCCATTACCCCAGGATTAGTAAGATAAACATTCTCCCAATCTCTTGTTAAGCCCCTGGTAAAATAATTCCTTCATTGATTTACTCAAATAAACAAGACTTCCAGTGCCAGAGAGAAAAAGACATTTCATTATCCTGAGTACTTCCATTTTCAAAAAACAATTCTGATGTTTGACCTGGAAAAGAAAAAAAGCAGTTGCTGCCAGTAGATTATCATATTATAATGTGAGGTTCCTATAGGAGGGTAGGAACCATATTTTATTCATCCTTCTATCTGATGTGCCTAACACAGAGACAGCATATTGAAGGAATGCAGGCAAAATTTATTTTACAAATGAAGGAATAAATATTTGAACTTGCTTCAAGAGCAGTCTGAATTTTCCAATCAGAACCTGATTGTCATTATTGCCATATGAAATATCTAGAAATGTGAAGAAACATAGTTTTCAACATATAGAAAAATAATACAAAAGTCACATAAACGGGCGCCTGGGTGGCTCAGTCGGTTAAGTGTCTGCCTTCGGCTCAGGTCATTTTCCCAGGGTCCTAGGAAAGAGCCCCATGTCATGCTCCCTACTCAGCAGGGAGTCTGCTTCTCCCTCTCCCTCTGCCTCTCCCCCAGCTCGTTGTCTCTCTCTCATATAAATAAATAAAACCTTTAAAAAAAAAAGTAACATAAAGACAGTTAGTACCTCTTAAGCTCAAGATGGTATTCATTCTTTGTTCAGTCATTAGCCATTTTTTTGAACATCTGTTATGTTCTAGTAAACAGGCGATAGTTAAAGAACTGGATATGTAAATCAGAACACGGGTGCTTCACATCCCCATTCTCCGATTTCCAGTCAAATGTTCAAAGGGTGATAAAAGACAAGAGAAAGTCCCCTTCAAATTAGAAACCAGGAAGATAATCACTCACAAAGGAGAAACTTAGAGGGGTTTCAGCTATAGATAAAGTAGTTCAGATCAAAAGCAAATATGACCCGTCACCAAGAAATAACTCAAATTCTCTGGGGCATAGTCACTTTGTTGGAGGGACAAGATCTGATGGCTGGGAGCATCTAAGACAGCAGGGAGTAAACCCCTTAGGCTTCAATTTGCTGAGGTGGAATATTGGCATTTGAGTGTTTCTTCATGTCTTAAATTCTGACAGAGGCCATATCAAAGCAGTAAGACTGCAGCTGGGAGGGAACAGGTGCAGCTTATATAAAATAGAAGGCAAGTTGGCTAAGAAACGAAAGGAAAGGAAAGCTGGGCCCAGAAATCTGACACCTGTACAGCACCTTCACTAAATATGGAGGGAAAAGGACACAGTCAGCATCCCTCTGCTGGACTACCCAGTGTCCACCTCATTTCTTCCTCCTCATGGGCTGTGGGAGTTGGATCTGCGAACCAATAACATAACTGATATCAAGCTGTAGTCAAGTTTAAGAGCAGAAAGCTGGGGTCTAACCTACCAGTTCGTGAGCAAACACCAAACATGGTAGTCCATTGCTCACACAAAAATGAGAAGCAGGGAGAAAAATTACTGAAATGGGATTATAAAAGTATTCTATGGCATAATAAATGGAAGACAACATTCAAGATGAAAAAAAGCAAAATTTAAAAGTAACCTACTATATAGGAAATAGAAGAAAATACTAGAAAGCATGTGCTTCGTGTCCCCAATAAAATTAAGAAAACATGAACTGTAAAAGGCAAAATGAGGTTAGATTACAAATTACAGAGAGGTTTACTTGGGTAAAAGGCAGCAAAAAGAAAATGAGGAGTGAAGGAGCCCAAAAGATGCAGTATATAGAGAACGCATTAAGGATTGAATCAACACTGCAGAAAATAAAATTAGTGATGTGAAGAATAAAATTAAAATGTTCTTGCAGAATGCAGGAAAAAAAGGGCAGATCTAAAAGATGAGAGAAATAATGTTATAAATGAATGATAAAAAACAAAATCCAATCTTACTAGTATTTCAGACAATATCAGGAAAAAATGAGACAGAGGCAATAATATAAGAAACTGAAACATGTTAAAACAAAAAAGATTCTCTAATATGGCAGATTAATGAAAGAAGGCTAACACCTCTTGAAATCTTAACATTTCAAGGGATAGAATGAATGAATACTACATGTATCCAGGCAGCGAAAAGCAAAGCTAGAAAAGTTAAGATAGAAATTTAATAAATTTCTAATTAATATTATTTATTTAATAAATAGATTTCCATACAGGAGGGAAAAACTCAAATGCCACTCTCCTCATTAACTCCAGGGTCCAAAGGAACTCAAAATTCCTGTTAAAAGACAATTTAAAAATAAATATCAATAGAAAATAAGTAAAAGATAATGACAGGCAATTTATAAAACAAAATTAAAAGTAATAATAAGATAGCAACTTATACAGCACCTGTTCTGTGCCAGGTCTATTTACATGGCTTAAACACATTACATATGTTCACATTATAAATCATATTTACATAGCTAATTGGTCAATAAGTTTATCAGAAATTCAACCTCACCAGTAATTAAAAAAATAGAAATTAAAGCAATAATAGGTTGTTTAAAAAATAAATTATTCTATTGGATTGGCAATGATTATAGCTATTGGTCCCAAAGCAAACATTCTCATTCATTTTTGTTAGTGGAAGAGTAAATGACACAACCAATCTGGAAGGGAGTTTGGCAAAATTTATTAAAACATTGTAAACTCATATCCAGTGACCCCTCTCAAATAATTCTATATCCGGAAACCTACACTAAAGAAATAATGCGGCTGCTCGAAAAGGTATGTACACCATGAGAGACTATGGACTCTGAGAAACAAACTGAAGGTTCTAGAGGGGAGGGGGATAGGGGATGGGTTAGTCCAGTGATGGGTATTAAGGAGGGCACGTACTGAATGGAGCACTGGGTGTTATACACAAACAATGAATCATGGATCACTACATCAAAAATTAATGATGTAATGTATGGTGATTAACATAACTAATAAAATAAAATTTAAAAAATTATTAAAATCAATGGTGACTTACCTTTTGTAGGAGAGGGGAGAGTTTTTAACTCTTTAACTTTTTAATGAGTATCTACTATGTTATAAACACTCATTTGTAACTCATTGAAACACTCATTGAAAGACAGTGGATTTCCTGCTTCACATTAAATGTCAAGTGTAATAAGAGGATTTGAATTACAAATAATGAATCCGAAAAAAAAAAGAAAGGTATGTACAGTCATTCCCAATGCAAACTTTTTATAGGTTCCTAGCTTTATTTTTTTTATTTTTAAAGATTTTATTTATTTATTTGAGAGAGAGAGAACGAGAGACAGAGAGCAGGAGAGAGAGGAGGGTCAGAGGGAGGAGAAGCAGACTCCCTGCCGAGCAGGGAACCCGATGCGGGACTCGATCCCGGGACTCCAGGATCATGACCTGAGCCGAAGGCAGACGCTTAACCATCTGAGCCACCCAGGCGCCCGGTTCCTAGCTTTATTAATTTCTCAGCCTTTATTATAAAAATATAAATGTTGAAAATAGGAAACAATTTTAATATTTATCAATAGTGGATAGCTTAAACAAATTATGGTATAGCCAAATTGTGGGAAGTTATGCAGCTATTACAAATGATGATATAGATTTGAATTTTATGCTGTTAAAATATTACCTGAAAAGCAAAGAAATATAAAACTGCATATATAGCATGATACCATTTTTAAAAATACATGTTCAGAAAGAAAGAGAGCAGAGGAAAAAACAATCTAAAAGGATATGCCTCAAAAGGTTAAAATTTGTTAAACCTGGGATGCCTGGGTGGCTCAGTTGGTTAATCATCTGCCTTTGGCTCAGGTAAAGATCCCAGGATCCTGGCTCCTTGCTCAGCAGTGATCCTGCTTTTCCCTCTCCCTCTGCCCCTCCCCCGCTTGTGTTTTTTTACTCTCTCTCTCTCTGACAAACAAATAAATAAAATCTTTAAAAGAGAAATTTAAAAATAAAATAAAATTTGTTAAACCTGCTAGTTGGATTATAGATGGCTTTCATTCTCTTGTTTTTACTTTTCTGAAGATCATTTGAAAAAAATAACATTGTGTTTAAATTTTTTAAATTATGACAGATGGCTTAAACTGCTTTTGGTAATACTCACATAATTTTACATTATCAAGAAATAGTGAAAATGAAAGAAATAAACATATAATTTCAACAAATTAGAAGGTGAAATAAAACTAAAGAACAAAAAAGAAATAATTAAAGGTAAAAATATATTTTAATAAATTGGAAAATGAAAAAGGAACAGAACTAAAAATAAGTCTGTGAGCAAGTTCTTTGGATAAAAACAAGCTTTAGGAAAAATTAAGAATGCGTAAGGATGGTGTACCTGGGTGATGGACATTAAGGAGGACACGTGATATAGTGAACACTGGATATAATATAAGACTGATGAATCACTGACCTTTACCTCTGAAACTAATAATACATTATATGTTAATTAATTGAATTTAAATAAAATTTTTTTTCAAAAAAACATTAATATAATTTTTAGCACTTTACTGACAAGATTAGAAAAGATGACTTTAAGTTGTATTCTGAAGGTATATAATGATAAAATGTAAGTTTATCTGCATGTTCTCATTATATTAAGTAACATAAATATGAATGTTACTTTTGTGTTGCCTTGCAAATTATATTGTTATATTTAACATAAAGCTACTTGTCTCTATTAGGAAGTAAACTAAAGTTTTGAATTCCAGCACAAATTGTTTTCAGCTATTTATGTACGTTCTTTTTTTTTTTTTTAAGATTTTATTTGTTTATTTGACAGAGAGACATAGGGAGAGAGGGAACACAAGCAGGGGGAGTGGGAGAGGGAGAAGCAGGCTTCCCGCTGAGCAGGGAGCCCGATGAGGGGCTCGATCCCAGGACCCTGGCTGGGATCATGACCTGAGCCAAAGGCAGACACTTAATGACTGAGCCACCCAGGTGCCCCTACATATGTTCTTTTTTAATTAAAAAAAAAAAAACACACATTAAAAGCTATGATTTTCTTTTTTTAAAAAAAAGAATGTGTAAGGAGACAAATCAACAGATATAGAGGGGATTTTTTTCAATTGTTAGAAATATTACAGGGGTGCCTGCATGCCGCATGTGGTTAAGCGTCCGACTCTTGATTTTGGCTCAGGTCATGATCTCAGGGTCATGAGACAGAGCCCTGTGTTGGGTTCCATGCTCACTCAGCACAGAGTCTGCCAGAGATTGTCTTCCTCTCCCTCTCCTACTGTTCTGCCACCACTCTCACTCTTTCTCTCTCTCAAAAAAAAAAAAAAAGAAATATTATATATACTTTTATAGAAATAAACTTAAAGTGTGAATAAAAATGTTTATGGAAAAATTAAAATTTCTAAAATTGAATCAAGAAGATATAGACAACCCATGTACATCAATGATCATGAGAAGAATTTAAAATGTCGTCAAACCTTATTTTTAGAATATGGCTCTAGGCCCCTTTAGTTTTTATACACAAATTATAGAAAATTACCAAGGAATTGGAGATTTTTAAACTATTAGTAATTGCTTTCACAGGCTAGAAAAGAATGTAAAACTTCAGACACCATTTTAAAAGCTAATATATCTTATATTACACAAAATTAGAACATATCCCTCCCCCACAAAAAGCTCAAACTCACATTTGAAAAAACGTTCCTATATGTAAAATTCTAGCAGAGACAAACCGAGAATACTAACCCCAATAGGAAGATTCTGAGATGATTCACCATTCCAGAAACTCTCCTCTCAGAGCTGTACTTCTCTCTCCCTGCAAAATGAACCTCTTAAGGGCCGCCGCAGCACATGATGCAGATAAATGAACTCCCACTGTGGACAGACCTCAAGCAGTTTTAGTTTCTTGTTGATCATCAACAAATTTTAATCTTTCTAAGGCAGACAAATTTCTAGGGTGATAACTTCACTTACCAGAAGCACTGGGTCTCAGTCCCTCTTTGAGAAATGCTTACACAACTAGAATTCAAACACACAAACAAAAAAAGAGATAGGCCATAAAATTCAGAGGAAGAAGATATTACTTCTGATAGGAAGAATAGGGAACAGGAAAGACAACATTTGAGTTGGTTCTTTAAATACAGTATTTGGGGGGGGGCGGAGCAAGATGGCGGAGGAGTAGGAGACCTGGATTTCGTCTGGTCTCAGGAATTCAGCTGGATAGGGATCAAACCATTCTGAACACCTACAAACTCAACAGGAGATCAAAGAAAAGAAGAGCAACAACTCTCTCATCAGAAAAGCGACCACTTTCTGGAAGGTAGGACGTGCGGAGAAGTGAATCCGAGGCGATATTCGGGAGGATAGACGGCGGGGGAGGGGCCTCCGGCGGCCGCTTCTGGCAAGTGATAGAGCCGCGGAGCACAAAATCGGAACTTTTAAAAGTCTGCTCCACTGAGGGACGTCACTCTGGTGGCTAAGCGGGGGGTGGAACCCTCCGGGACAGTGTGGTCTCAGGACCCTCGGGGTCACAGAAAGACCGGGGGTGCCTGAGTGTGGCAGAGCTCCCAAGTATCGGAGCAGGGAAGCCGGCCGCAGAGGCGGAGCCCAGGCGCGGGCTCTCAGCTCGGGGTTGCCATAAACCGTGATCGGGGGCACAGTCGGGCCCCTGCTCCTCCAGCAGGGACCCAACAAGCGGCAGACCCGGGGAGACTCACCTTCCTCCCCCGGGAGGAGCCGCGCGGGAGTGTGCCGCAGGGATCTGCTGGGTTTGGAGACTCCACTGGGGTCGGGTGCCAGAGATAGAAACACACGGTCACAGGCCGGGTGAGCACAGAGTGCGGCTGGAGACCGGGGAGACGGGAGTGACTGACGGCTTTTCTCTGGGGGCTCACTGAGAAGCGGGGCCCCGAGTTCTCGGCTCCTCTGCGGCAGAGATTGGGAGGCCGCCATTTTCACTCTCCGCCTCCAAAGCTGTAGGGAAAGCTCGCAGGGAACAAAAGCCCCGGAGAGCAAACCTGAGCAGATTACTTAGCTGGGAGGGGGCAAGGGCGGGGCAATTCTGCCTCCGGCAAAGACATTTGGAAACCACGGCAACAGGCCCCTCCCCAGAAGATCAGCGAGAACAGCCAGCCAAGACCAAGTTTACCCATCAATGAGAACGGCAGAACTCCAGCTCTAGGGGACTACTGCACATAGAATTCATGGCTTTTTTACCATGATTCTGTAGTCTTTCAAAGTTAATTTTTTTTTAACTGTCTTTTTTTCTCTTTTTTCTTTTTGAATTTTTCTTTTTCCCTTTTTCAACCAACATCTTATCAATCCCTTTTTTAAAAAAAAAAAAACATTTTTATTTTTCATTTTTAGAGTCATATTCTATCCCTTCATAGTAGTTACCCGTATTTTTGGCTTATATATATAAGTTCTTCTCTCTTTAAAATTTTGAGATAGTTTCTTCTAACAGATCAAAATATACCCTAAATCTCTAGTATATGGTGTTTTCTATTCCCCTGCCTGATCACATCCTCTCCCTTTTTTTTTCTTTTTTTAAATCCTCTTCTTTCTTTTTTCAAACAATTTCTTATCAATTCCTTTTATAAAATATTTATAATTTCCATCTTTACAGTCATATTCCATCCCTTCATCATATCAACCCTTATTTTTGTACATATATAAGTTTTTCTTTCTTTAAAATTTTGGGAGACACTTTCTTCTAAAAGACCAAAATACACCCCAAATCTAGTGTGTGGCACTGATCTATATACCAGCCTGATCATATTTGATCACATTCTGGTTTTTTTGTTGTTGTTGTTTTGTTTTGTTTGTTTTTGTTTTTATCTTTATCGTTTTCTTTTTTTTCTTTTTCTTTTTTCTCTCTTTCCCTTTCTTTTCCCACTGCTTCAGGTTTTTTCTGATTTGTTTAGAGTATATTTTCTGGGGATGTTGTTACTCTGCTAGCATTTTGTTCTCTCATTAATCTATTCTCCTCTGCACAAAATGACAAGACGGAAAAAATCACCTCAACAAAAAGAACAAGAGGTAGTACCGACTGCCAGGGACCTACTCAATACGGACATTAGTACAATGTCAGATCTAGAGTTCAGAATCATCACTTTAAAGATACTAGCTGGGCTTGAAAAAAATATGGAAGTTATTAGAGAAACACTTTCTGGAGAAGTAAAAGAACTAAAATCCAACCAAGTAGAAATCAAAAAGGCTATTAATGAGGTGCAATCAAAAATGGGGGCACTAACTGCTAGAATAAATGAGGCAGAAGAGAGAATCAGTAATATAGAAGATGAAATGATGGAAAATAAAGAAGCTGAGAAAAAGAGAGATAAACAACTACTGGATCACGAGGGCAGAATTTGAGAGATAAGCGATACCATAAGACGAAACAACATTAGAATAATTGGGATCCCAGAAGAAGAAGAAAGAGAGAGAGGGGCAGAAGGTATAATGGAGCAAATTATAGCAGAGAACTTCCCTAATTTGGGGAAGGAAACAGGCATGAAAATCCAGGAAGCACAGAGAACCCCTCTCAAAATCAATAAAAATAGGTCAACACACCGACATCTAATAGTAAAACTTACGAGTCTCATAGACAAAGAGAAAATCCTCAAAGCAGCTCGGGAGAAGAGATATGTAACCTACAAGGGTAGAAACATTAGATTGGCAACAGACCTATCCACAGAGACCTGGCAGGCCAGAAAGGACTGGCAGGATATATTCAGAGCACTAAATGAGAAAAATATGCAGCCAAGAATACTCTATCCAGCTAGGCTGTCATTGAAAATTGAAGGAGAGATAAAAAGCTTCCGGGACAAACAAAAACTAAAGGAATTTGCAAACACAAAACCAGCCCTACAGGAAATCTTGAAAGGGGTCCTCTAAGCAAAGAGAGAGCCTAAAAGCAACATAGACCAGAAAGGAACACAGACAATATACGGTAACAGTCACCTTACAGGCAATACAATGGCACTAAATTCCTATCTTTCAATAGTTACCCTGAATGTAAATGGGCTAACTGCCCCAATCAAAAGACACAGGCTATCAGACTGGATTAAAAAACAAGACCCATCAATATGCTGTCTGCAAGAGACTCATTTTCGACCCAAAGACAGCCCCAGATTGAAAGTGAGGGGGTGGAAAACCATTTACCATGCTAATGGACACCAAAAGAAAGCTGAGGTGGCAATCCTTATATCAGACAAATTAGATTTTAAACCAAAGACTGTAATAAGAGATGAGGAAGGACACTATATCATACTTAAAGGATCTATCCAAAAAGAAGATCTAACAATTGTAAATATCTATGCCCCTAACATGGGAGCAGCCAATTATATAAGGCAATTAATAACAAAAGCAAAGAAACACATCGACAACAATACAGTAATAGTGGGGGACTTTAACACCCCCCTCACTGAAATGGACAGATCATCTAAGCAAAAGATCAACAAGGAAATAAAGACTTTAAATGACACACTGGACCAAATGGACTTTACAGACATATTCAGAACATTCCACCCCAAAGCAACGGAATACACATTCTTCTCTAGTGCCCATGGAACATTCTCCAGAATAGATCACATCCTAGGTCATAAATCAGGTCTCAACCAGTACCAAAAGATTGGAATCATTCCCTGCCTATTTTCAGACCACAATGCTTTGAAACTAGGACTCAATCACAAGAGGGAAGTCAGAAAGAACTCAAATACATGGAGGCTAAAGAGCATCCTACTGAAGAACGAATGGGTCAACCAGGAAATTAAAGAAGAATTAAAAAAATACATGGAAACCAATGAAAATGAAAACACAACTATTCAAAATCTTTGGGATGCAGCAAAGGCAGTCCTAAGAGGAAAGTATATAGCAATACAAGCCTTTCTCAAGAAGCAAGAAAGGTCTCAAGTACACAACCTAAGCCTACACCTAAAGGAGCTGGAGAAAGAACAGCAAATAAAGCCTAAACCCAGCAGGAGAAGAGAAATAATAAAGATCAGAGCAGAAATCAATGAAATAGAAACTAAAAGAACAGTAGAACAGATCAACGAAACTAGGAGCTGGTTCTTTGAAAGAATTAACAAGATTGATAAACCCCTGGCCAGACTTATCAAAAAGAGAAGAGAAATGACCCAAATCAACAAAATCATGAATGAAAGAGGAGAGATCACAACCAACACCAAAGAAATACAAACAATTATAAGAACATATTAGGAGCAACTCTATGCCAGCAAATTAAATAACCTGGAAGAAATGGATGCATTCCTAGAGATGTACCAACTACCAAAACTGAACCAGAATGAAATAGAAAACCTGAACAGACCTATAACCACTAAGGAAATTGAAGCAGTCATCCAAAATCTCCCAAAAAACAAAAGCCCAGGGCCAGATGGCTTCCCAGGGGAATTCTACCAAACATTTCAAGAAGAATTAATACCTATTCTTCTGAAACTGTTCCAAAAAATAGAAATGGAAGGAAAACTTCCAAACTCATTTTATGAGGCCAGCATTACCTTGATCCCAAAACCAGACAAAGACCCCATCAAAAAGGAGAATTACAGACCAATTATCCCTGATGAACATGGATGCAAAAATTCTCACCAAAATACTAGCCAATAGGATCCAACAGTACATTAAAAGGATTATTCACCATGACCAAGTGGGATTTATCCCTGAGCTGCAAGGTTGGTTCAACATCCGCAAATCAATCAATGTGATACAATACATTAACAAAAGAAAGAACAAGAATCATATGATCCTCTCAATAGATGCAGAAAAAGCATTTGACAAAGTACAGCATCCTTTCTTGATCAAAACTCTTCAGAGTATAGGGATAGAGGGTACATACCTCAATATCATAAAAGCCATCTATGAAAAACCTACAGCGAATATTATTCTCAATGGGGAAAAACTGAGAGCTTTCCCCTAAGGTCAGGAACGCGGCAGGGATGTCCACTATCACCACTGCTATTCAACATAGTATTGGAAGTCCTAGCCACAGCAATCAGACAACAAAAAGAAATCAAAGGCATCCAAATTGGCAAGGAAGAAGTTAAACTCTCACTCTTTGCAGATGATATGATACTTTATGTGGAAAACCCAAAAGACTCCACCCCAAAACTGCTAGAACTCATACAGGAATTCAGTAAAGTGGCAGGATATAAAATCAATGCACAGAAGTCAGTGGCATTCCTATACACCAACAACAAGACAGAAGAAAGAGAAATTAAGGAGTCGATCCCATTTACAATTGCACCCAAAACCATAAGATACCTAGGAATAAATCTAACCAAAGAGACAAAGGATCTGTACTCAGAAAACTATAAAATACTCATGAAAGAAATTGAGGAAGACACAAAGAAATGGAAAAACGTTCCATGCTCATGGATTGGAAGAACAAATATTGTGAAGATGTCAATGCTACCTAGAGCAATCTACACATTCAATGCAATCCCCATCAAAATACCATCCACTTTTTTCAAAGAAATGGAACAAATAATCCTAAAATTTGTATGGAACCAGAAAAGACCCCGCATAGCCAGAGGAATGTTGAAAAAGAAAAGCAAAGCTGGCGGCATCACAATTCCGGACTTCCAGCTCTATTACAAAGCTGTCATCATCAAGACAGCATGGTACTGGCACAAAAACAGACACATAGATCAATGGAACAGAATAGAGAGCCCAGAAATGGACCCTCAACTCTATGGTCAACTCATCTTTGACAAAGCAGGAAAGAATGTCCAATGGAACAAAGACAGTCTCTTCAACAAATGGTGTTGGGAAGATTGGACAGCCACATGCAGAAGAATGAAACTGGACCATTTCCTTACACCACACACAAAAATAGACTCCAAATGGTTGAAAGACCTCAATGTGAGACAGGAGTCCATCAAAATCCTAAAGGAGAACACAGGCAGCAACCTCTTTGACCTCAGCCGAAGCAACTTCTTCCTAGAAACATCGCCAAAGGCAAGGGAGGCAAGGGCAAAAATGAACTATTGGGACTTCATCAAGATAAAAAGCTTTTGCAAAGCAAAGGAAACAGTCAACAAAACCAAAAGACAACTGACAGAATGGGAGAAGATATTTGCAAATGACATATCAGATAAAGGGCTAGTATCCAAAATCTATAAAGAACTCATCAAACTCAACACTCAAAGAACAAAGAATCCAATCAAGAAATGGACAGAAGACATGAACAGACATTTCTGCAAAGAAGACATCCAAATGGCCAACAGACACATGAAAAAGTGCTCAATATCGCTCGGCATCAGGGAAATCCAAATCAAAACCTCAATGAGATACCACCTCACACCAGTCAGAATGCCTAAAATTAACAAGTCAGGAAAGGACAGATGTTGGCGGGGATGCGGAGAAAGGGGAACCCTCCTACACTGTTGGTGGGAATGCAAGCTGGTGCAGCCACTCTGGAAAACTGTATGGATGTTCCCCAAAAAGTTGAAAATAGATCTACGATATGATCCAGCAATTGCACTACTGGGTATTTACCCCAAAGATACAAAAGTAGGGATCCGAAGGGGTACGTGCACCCCGATGTTTATAGCAGCAATGTCCACAATAGCCAAACTGTGGAAAGAGCCAAGATGTCCATCGACAGATGAATGGATAAGGAAGATGTGGTATATATATACAATGGAATATTATGCAGCCATCAAAAGGAATGAGATCTTGCCATTTGCAACGACGTGGATGGAACTGGAGGGTATTATGTTGAGTGAAATAAGTCAAACAGAGAAAGACATGTATCATGTGATCTCACTGATATGAGGAATTCTTAATCTCAGGAAACAAACTGCAGGTTGCTGGAGTGGGGGGTGGGGTGGGAAGGATGGGGTGACTGGGTGATAGACACTGGGGAAGGTATGTGCTCTGGTAAGCGCTGTGAATTGTGCAAGACTGTTGAATCTCAGATCTGTACCTCTGAAACAAATAATGCAATATATGTTAAGAAAAAAAAAAGAAGAAGAAGGTAGCGGGAGGGGAAGAATGAAGCGGGGGAAATTGGAGGGGTAGACGAACCATGAGAGACGATGGACTCTGAAAAACAAACAGGGTTCTAGAGGGGAGGGGGGTGGGAGGATGGGTTAGCCTGGTGGTGGGTATTGAGGAGGGCACATTCTGCATGGAGCACTGGGTGTTATGCACAAACAATGAATCATGGAACACTTAATCTAAAACTAATGATGTAATGTATGGGGATTAACATAAGAATAAAAAATAAATAAATAAATACATACATACAGTATTTGGACTTATTTGCATCATCACACAAGGAGAGGAATTTAAAATAGTCAAAGAATAAGAACCCAGGTCCAGTCAGTCATGATCGTAATAAATACATTGTCCAACTTAGGGTAGCCAGATAAGATACAGGCCATCAGATAAATCTGAATTTTAGATTAACAAAAAAATTAAGTTTAATTATGTCTAAAACATGCAGTATTTGGGAGAAACCATCACAGGGCCAGAGGTGGAATATCAGAAAGTTCAGTAGAAATGTCTTTCACATGCTTTTTGGACATTCATGAAATGTTTTGTTTTGACTTTCTTCCATTTCTTACCCCCCAACTCACTTAAAAATTCAGAGGGCACACTGGAAGTGCCCACCCAAGCACATTTCAGATAGAACTAACTCTGGGATGAAAAAACGGAAGGACTCTTCTTTAGAGGCAAGTGTATGTAGGGAGGCCAACTATAGTTTCTGACAGGGCAGAGTGCACAGCAGGCTCTCAGAACTGGCAACTGCACACAGGGCCAGGCCAAGGAGTAAACTGCCAGGCTCAAGGTGAAGAATCCAGGAGCTTGGCAAAGACAGCCACATTTCCTTAGACACATGGCTGACTTGTGAGTTTTAAAAGGGAAATAGAATTGACCATTAAGGTATTTGGGATTTCTACCAAACTGTGTCCATGGCTGTGATAAGTATTTCCCAAGAATAGGTAATTCCACAGTGTAACATAGCAGCTAAAAAAATGAGGCCTAAAGTCGGACAGAGCTGGGTGTGAACCCCAATTCCATCCACCATGGGTTAAATGACCTTGGGCAGAGTGCTTGTCATCTCTGCAGACTTAGTTCCCTTTCTGTAAAATAAGAATAATTACAAGGTTATTAAATGAGATAATATATACAAAGTGCCCAGCTCATAGTAGTTACTCAATAAGAAGTAATTATTATAATATTCCATTATTTTTGATGATACCAAAAGGCAAAACAAATTGCAAGGAGAAGGAGAACTGTTGATCTTCCTAGTATTTCTTCATTCCACTGGGAGAAATCAGGGATCTTGTGTCTAGAATCAAGGTCCGCATAATCTAGGATAAATCCTAGCTTCCCCAGGTGCTCTAATGTCTTTGGAGTACTAGGATTATTCCCAGCTGGAAAAGGAAGCCAGAGTTACCCACAGAGGGGTGAGCAGGGAGGGGTGGGAAAAATAAGCTCTAGTACTTGAATAGCTTCAGAATAGAAGGATTTTCAGAGGCAGGGGATTTCTGACATTCCAAGAAGATAGTTGAGAACTATCTTTCCCCAGACGGAAGAAACTAGGTCATGTGCTCTTAACCCAATGAGATTTAGGGTCACAGTTTAGTTGGCCTTAATTAGCTCCAAAAAAAGCCCAGAACTCCTGGGATTAATCCAAAATCAAGCAGAACTTCTAGTGGAGAGATCTAAGCTCCCAAATGTAAGTACAAGTTTCAGCAGAATGAATCCAAATCTAGGACAGCTTCTGAACAATTACCATTTAACTAGCATTTACATGTCATAGGAACTAAATTTATCCTTACCACAACTCCTGTTTATAGAAAAGGCTCAGTTGCCACCAGAAAGTAAGCTCTGTGAAGGCATGGACTGTGTTTGCCCTTTACTGCCATATGCCCAAGGAATGGCAGAATACCTGGTACATAGCTGGTGCTCAAAAAATATTCACTGAACTAAATCACTCAAAGCCACACGATGAGTTAGTCAAGGGAGCTGGGATTTTAACCTTGGTCTGACTCTAAAAATCACATTCACCTCTAAGTCATATTACCAGCCAAGGCAGACTTAGGTCAGAAAATATCCCAAGGCAAGCTCCTGCCTTGGGTTCTCCCTATAAGCTCTCCTGGGGTCCACCAAGCTGAACTAGGAGGACTACTTGAAGGTTACCCTTGGGAGAACTTTTGAATCTAGAAATTCCAGCAGATACTGCTGGCTGCTTCTTGATACCTATTTTTCCATTTTCCTCTTGATAAAAGAATCTTGAGTTATTCAGGTGACAAATTTTCCATTTTAAAATATTCACCTCCTAGATATACTTGGTATCTTAATTATGGTAATGATTTCATAATGAATTGTACAATTTATATACATGTAGTTTATTGTAAATAAATTATACTTAGAAAATACACACACAAACACAAAACATATACAGCCCCAGACTTCTTGTGATCCACTTCTGGCCAATGAAATATAAGCCTAAGTCTATTAGATGGAACTTCCATCAAAGCCATTATATTACTGTTTAGTTAGAATAAACATTTTACCTTTTTAGTTTCCTTTTTCTTTCTGCCTAGAGGGGGAACAGCCATTCTGAGAGAATGAGGACAAAAGTCTCAAGCTAAGGCTGGTGAAACAGGAAGCTAGAAGGAATCTGAGTTTTTGATGAGGGTCTGGAGATCCTGCACCATTTTGGTCTCTCCACTTCCTGATTTTTCTCATTTTGTAAGCCAAATAAGTCTCTATTTGGTTGACCTGATATTATATGGTTTCTTCATATGCTGTTTGCCATTACTGAATGACAATATTCCCAAGCAAAGCATAATGAAGATAACATTGCACCATTCCTCAAAAATCTTCAATTGTTGCTGAGTAAAATCCAAAGCCTCCCCAGTCCCATTTCCTACTATTGCATTCCATAAACATGTTCTTCCAGCACCAGCAGGCTCTTTGCCATGTTCCAAACAAGCAATATATTTTAAGATTAACGCTGTTCTTTCAAACTGATATATCTTTCTTCCATAATCTATTACAGATCCTGGAAGATTTGAAAAATTGATATAGGCCACAGTCAGCCAATGGAAGACTTGAGAAGAAAATTTATGTCTCCTGAATACAATCCAGATGCTCTTTGTCCTAAATACCCATTTCTGGAGTAGGAAAACCAAATGTTCTGCTAAGAGACCTGATTTACTCTTGGCTTTTCTTTGACGTCAAAAGCTCTCACTTTAGAAAATAATAAATAGGGGCATCTGAGTGTTCAGTACATTCAGCGTCCGACTCTTGGTTTCAGCTCAGGTCATGATCTCAGGGCCGTGACATTGAGTCCTGCATTGGGCTCCATGGTCAGTGTGGAGTCTGCTTGAGATTTTCTCTCTCCCTCTGCCTCTGTCCCTTGCCCTGCTCACATGCTCTCTCTCTTTCAAAATAAATAAATTAAAATCTTTTAAAAAATGATAAATAATCATTTATTTGAAATATGTCAGAATGGAAAGGCTTATTTACAACAGCAGTCATGAGAAAAACTAGAATTTTAAGAATATATTTTCTTGTTCTAAAGTGTCTGATTATACCTGAAGGTATAGGGCTTCTGTTTTAGATATGTAATAGAACATATATGTGAATATGTTATTTTGTCTCATAGTAGAAACTCTAAAGGCTAAGCACTGTGTTCTCACATTCCCTGTGATGGCTAAACCCCAAAGTTATTGACCAAAATACTTCGTTTCCAGAGCTACTTATTATGTAACTAGGAGAAAGTAATTAAACCTTCCAGTTCATCCATCTGTCAAATAGAAGGAATATTATATTTGCCATCTGTCCAGCTTTTAGGTATGGCAAATATTGATGAGAGGATCTAAATTAAATATAGGGCATTATGTCAGTTCATTTAAAAGTTGATCAGCACTGAAAATTCTACAAATCAATTTTTGTTTATTGATTGTGTTTTTTGAAGTATTTCAAGTATAACAGAAACTAATTATTTGCTACCCATATCTAACAGATGTTAATATTAGTCCATTTTTGCTTCATATTTATTTATTCTTTATTCTTTTAATAAAGTATTCCAGATACAGCTAAAGTTCTAATTCCACTCACATGCCTTCCCACTCCTCTTTCCCCAGAGGTGCGCTGAAGTTTTGAGGAATCAATTATATGCAAGACTGCATAATTTTACTACAAATGTATGCATGAGTTAATATATAGTGCTATTTTGGTTTTTAAGTCCCACATATTTTATATCATATATACATATCTTTTAGTAATTTGCTTTTTGCATTGAATATTTTGTTTTTCAAATCTATTCATATTGACACATGCAGATTGATGCAAGTGCTTCATTTTAACTGACCAATAATAATAACCTACAGTTAATTTATCTATTCAATGACCAGTGAACAATAGGTTGTTTTTCATTTTTTACTATTCTAAGCAATGAATACCCATGTACATACAAAGAAGTATTTCTCTAAAATATGTGACTGTACTTTGAAGTAGAATTGCTGTACACTTTTATAAAATTATTTTAAAAGCCCCCTAGGAATTTTGATTGGAACAGCATTGAATTTTTAGATAAATTGGAGAGATTTAATATTTTTAGGAGTCTTTCCATCCATGAATATGGTATGTCTCTCCAAGGGCTTATATCATGTCTTTTATGACTTTAAAAAAAGTTTCATAATTTCCTGTATGAAGAAAGGAAAAATTTTTGTGACATTTTTTTCCTAGGCATCTTATACTTTCTCTTTCTTTCTCTGTACCATATCCTGCACTCTCCTTTTCTTAGCTTGTTGCTTTTTTGAGTTATAGCATTTTCTATATTGCATTTATACAAGGTTGTGCTATTACATACAAACTCTACTGAGTTATGTTTTTTTTAAGGTTTTATTTATTTATTTGACAGAGAGACAGAGAGTACGAGTGGGGAGAGGGGCAAAAGGAGAGGGAAAAACACTCTCTGCCGAGCAGGGAGCCCAATGCAGGGTTCAATCCCTGGACCCTGAGATCATGACCTGAGCCAAAGGTGGATGCTTACCCAACTAAGCCACCTAGGCACCCCACTACCAAGGTTTTTTAATGTTGAATTTTTGTTGTTAATTTTCTATTCATAAAATTAGCTGAATGCTATTTAAAAAGCCATTAAACCACAAGGAAAGAGAGCAAGAGAGGAAGAAAGGGAAAAAGAACTACAAAAACAACTGTAAAACAAATAACAAAATGGCAATAAGTATATACCTATCAATAACTACTTCAAATGTAAATGGACTAAATGCTCCAATCAAAAGACACAGGATGACTGAATGGATAAGAAAGCCAGATCCACCTACATGCTGCCTACAAGAGACTTACTTCAGACCTAAATACACATGCAGATTGAGAGTGAAGGGGTGGAAAAATATATACCATGCAAATAGAAGCAAAAAGAAAGCTAGGGTAGCAATACTTATGTCAGACAAAACAGACTTTAAAACAAAGACTGTGACAAGAGACAAAAAAGGACACTACATAATGATAAAAGGAATAATCCAACAAGAGGATATAACAATTATAAAAATCTTGCACCTAACACGGGAGCACTTAAGTACACAGAGCACCTATTAACAGAGATAAAGGAAGAAACTGATGGTAATACAATAATAAGTGAACCTTAATACCCCACTTACAGCAATGGACAGATCATCCAGGCAGAAAATCAACAAGGAAACAGTGGATTTGAATGACACATTAGACCAGACGGACCTAACAGATATATTCAGAACATTTCATCACAAAAACATCAGACTACACATTCTTTTCAGGTGCACATGGAACATGCTCCAGAACAGATCATGTGTTAGGTTACAAAATAAGTATCAAAAAATTTAAAAAGATTAAAATCATACCATGCATCTTTTCTGACCACAACAGTATGAAAGTAGGATTCAATCACGAGAAAAATTTGGAAAGTACAAAAATGCATGCAGGGTAAATAACATGCTACTAAACAATGAATGGATCAATCAAGAATTCAAAAAGGAAATAAAAAACACATGGAGACAAATGAAAATGAAAACACAATAGTCCAAAGTCTTTGGGATACAGCAGAAGTG
Organism: Neomonachus schauinslandi; assembly: GCF_002201575.2. Classification (NCBI taxonomy): domain Eukaryota; kingdom Metazoa; phylum Chordata; class Mammalia; order Carnivora; family Phocidae; genus Neomonachus; species Neomonachus schauinslandi. Next base: position 71,634,440 of record NC_058409.1, on the reverse strand, counting down.
GTTCTAAGACAGAAGTTCATAGCAATATAGGCCTACCTCAAGAAATATAACCTTACACCTAAAGAAGCTAGAAAAAGAACAAAAAAATCTCAAGGTCAATAGAAGGAAAGAAAAATAAAGATTAGAGAAGAAATAAGTGAAATAGACAGCAAAACAAAACAAAAAACAATAGAACAGTTCAATAAAATCAGGAGCTGATTCTTTTAAAAGATCAACAAAATTGATAAAACTTTAGCCAAACTCATCAAGAAAAAGAGAAGACTCAAATAAATAAAATCAGAAATTGGAGGAGAGGAGAAATAACAATCAACACCACAGAAATATAAAGCATTATAAGAGAATTATAATCTCTTATAAAATTACATGGCAATAAGTTGGACAACTTAGAAGAAATGGATAAATTCCTAGAAATATATAACCTTCAAAAACTGAATCAGGAAAAAATAGAAAATTTGAATAGACAAAGTACCAGCAATGAAATTGAGTCAGTAGTCAAAAAGCTCCCAACAAACTAGAGCCCAGGACCAGATGGTTTCATAGATGAAATCTACCAAAGATTTAAAGAGTTATTACCTATTCTTCTCAAACTATTCCAAAAAATAGAAGAGGAAGGAAAACTTCCGGATTCATTCTACAATGCCAGCATTACCCTGATATCAAAACCAGACAAAGACATTACCAAAAAAGAGAACTACAGGCCAATATCTCTGATGAACACAGATGCAAAAATCCTCAACAAAATAGTAGCCAAACAAATCCAAGGACAAAATGAAAAAATCATTCACCACCAACAAGTGGGATTTATTCCTGGGATGCAAGGATGCTCAATCTTGCAAATTGATCAATGTGATATGTGACATCAATAAGAGAAAGAATAAAAACCATATGATCATTTTAATAAATGCAGAAAAAGCATTTGACCAAGTAAAACATCCATTCATGATGACTCTAAAGTAGGTTTAGAGGGAACATATCTCAACATAGTGAAGATAATATATGAAAACCAAAAGCTAACATACTCAATGGTGAAAAACAAATTTTTCCCTAAGATCAGGAAGAAAATAAGGATGTCCACTCTTACCACTTTTATTCAATAGTAGTGGAAGCCGTAGTCACAGCAATCAGACAAGAAAAAGAAATAAAAGGCATCTAAATTGGTAAGGAAGAAGTAAAGCTTTCACTATTTGCAGATGACATGATATTATATATAGAAAACCCTAAAGACTTCACCAAAAAAATACTAAAACTGGTAAATGAATTCAGTAAAGTGACAGGATACAAAATTAATATGTAGAAATCTGTTGCATTTCTATACACTAATAATGAAGTAGCAGAAAGAGAAATTAAGAAAACAAACCCATTTATAATTGCTAAAAAAAACCCAAAAACCAACCTAGGAATAAATTTAACCAAGGAAGTAAAAGACCTATACCCCCAAACCTGTAAAACAGTGATGAAAGAAATTGAAGGTGTCACAAGTAAATGGAAAGATGGTCCATGCTCAAGGATTAGAAGAACCAATATTATTAAAATGTGCATACCACCTATAGCAATCTGCACATTTAATGCAATCTCCATCAAAATACCAATAGCATTTTCCACAGAACTAGAACAAATAATCCTAAAATTTGTATGGAACCACAAAGACCCTTAATAGCCAAAAGCAATCTTGAAAAAGAATAACAAAGCTGGAGGTATCAGAATACCAGATTTCAAGATATACTACAAAGCTATAGTAATCAAAATAGTTTGGTACTAAAACAAAAATAGACACATAGATCACTGGAACAGAATAGAGAGCACAAAAATAAACCCATGCTTATTTAATGGTCAATTAATCTATGACAAAGGAGACAAGAAGATACAATGAGGAAAAGATGATCGATCTCTTCAACAAATGGTGGTGGGAAAACTAGACAGCTGTATGTAAAAGAATGAAACTGGACCACTTTCTTACATCATACACAAAAATAAACTCAAAATGAACTAAAGACCTAAATGGGAGACATGAAACCATAAAACTTCTAGAAGAAAACAGGCAGTAATTTCTTTGGTATCAGCTGTAGTAACATTTTTCTAGATATGTCTCCTCAGGCAAGGGAAACAAAAGCAAAAATAAACTATTGGGACTACACCAACATAAAAAGTTTCTGCATAGTGAAAGAAATCATCAACAAAATGACAAGGCAACCTATTGAATAGGAAAAGATATTTGTAAATGACATATCTGATAAGGGGTTAATATCTAAAATATAAAAGAACTCATACAACTCAACATCAAAAAAACCCCACAAATAATCCTATTTTAAAAATGGGCAGAGAGCCTGAATAGACATTTTCCAAAGATGACATACAGAGGGCCAATAGACACAGGAAAAGATGATCAATATCATTTATCATCAGGGAAATACAAATCAAAACCAAAATAAAATATCATTTTACACCTGTCAGAATGGCTAGAATCAAAAAGATGAGAAATAACAAGTGTTGGCAAGGATGTGGGGGAAAAAAGGTGCCCTTGTACACTGTCAATAAGAATGCAAATTGGTATAGCTACTGTGAAAAGAGTATGGAGGTTCCTCAAAAAATTAAAAACAGAAATACTATATGATCCAGTAATTCCACTAGTGGACATTTACTCAAAGAAAATGAAAACACTGATTGGAAAAGATATATGCACTCCTATGTTTATTGCAGCATTATTTACAATAGCCAAGATATGGAAGTAACACAAGTGTCCATCCATAAACGAATGGATAAAGAATATGTGAGATACACACACACACACACACACACACACTGGAACATTACTCAGCCATAACAAAGAATGAAATGTACCCATTGGTAATGGCATGGATGGACCTAGAGGGTATAATGCTAAGCGAAATGAATCAGAGAAAGACAAACACCATACGATTTCATTCTATGTGGAATTGAAGAAACAACACAAACACACAAGAGTAAAAAAGAAACAAATGAAAAAACAGACTTTTAAATACAGAGAACATACTGGTAGTTGCTAGAAAGGAGGTCGTGGGAGGATGGGTGAAATAAAGAGGATTAAGAGTACACTTCTCATGAGCACTGAATAAGGTATAGCATTGTTAAATTATATTATACACCCGAAATTAATATAACACTGTATGTTAATTATACTTCAATAGAAAAAATAATAAGAAAAAGATAAATTCTAAAGGTTCTCTTACCTATGGATATTTTTGGATTTTCCAAATGTCCTTATCTACAGATTCCCATGGATTTTCTTTCAAGCAAACATATTAATTGTGGAGAAGTAAAAAATCACTTCTTTTTAGACATTTTTCAAACTTTTATTCTACATAATGCTGTAAATCCTAGCTGACAAAATAAAACAAGAAAATAAATAAATCATTAGTTTAAAAAATGAATTTCAACTATTAACAGGAACTTTAAATAATCATCTCCCTTGATGAGGCAGCACATAATGAATACGTACCATCTATTAGTACAATTAGCTGTTTCTGTAAGACCTGAGGCCAATAATCAAAATTAACTGTAAATACTTAAAGCAACTTTTTAAAGATGCAAATTCATGGTAATTTCCTAGTCTGCTGTTATTACTTGTTTATCTAATCCATTTGGGGTCATTTTACTAAAGACAGAGACAACCTCTTAACAGCTCTTTTCCCAAAATATCATCTTTTACTCATGAACAGTGTATATTTAATAAGATTATCATAAACATGAAAAACGTTTTCTAATGGAAACTTCCTTGTAAATGGTAAATTCCCACACTAATCCATAAAAAACTACTTAATCCATAATATACCAGAAGTAAGTAAAAAAACACTCTTTTAGCTATACAAACCATCCCATATAACCTATTTTTATAATGGTAATTTATAAGAAGGTGACTTTTAAGGTCCTCATTACAAAGACAAAGATTTGTGCATTTGTTGAAAAATAAAGGGAGATAATCTTGGGCCACAACCATTTGTCTACTGTTTAATTTAGACCTTTTAGATAAATTAAACTATTTTCATTTAAAATTATAATAGAAATGCTTTAAATTAAGTTTTGTTATTTTCTAGGGACTTTGTAGGACAGAAATCATAAATCCAATCAACAGGGGTTTTCTACTCTCAGTGTTCTCAAATTTAGTTACATAAGAATCACCTAGATAACTATAGGAGGTGATGGATATGTTAATTAGCTTGATTGTGGCAATTATTTCACAATGTATGTGTATATCAAAGTGTCAAATCCAAGTCATCATCCTCAAATATATACAATTTTTATTTGTCAATTATACTTCAATAAAATGGGTAGGGGGTAAGAATCAAATAGTGACATTATTAAAATTGCAGATTCCTTCAATCTTTTATCACCCTCATCCTCAAAAGACATTGATTCACAGCTATTGTGTGGCACTGATACATTTTCATTTTTAATAAGTACTCTCCCCTCAAAATGCTGATGGGAATTGAACCCAGATCAAACTTTGAAAAGTACTTTTCTTGATAAAGTATGTACCCAAGGCTGTGGCCTATTATCAAATCTCTGATTTTTTAATCCTTGTATCACCAAGATGTACCAGATTTTTCTTTAAAGCACAATGGCTTGATTGGTACCCCTTTCATCTCCCCATCCAATCCTGATCAATAAAAATAGCTTTGGCATCCACTTACAATAAAGATTGGCATGCTGCACCAGGTTCTTTTTTTACATAACCTCCTGGTAATCTCCTCTGTTCATACATCCAGTGCCGTAGTGGTCAGCACCTAAATCTGGGTAACTGCCAAAATTCAATATGCATTTTTTTATGTCTTTATTTAAATCTATTCATTGTTGTTCCACAATGAATACGATAAATCATAAAGTTTTACCCAGTGTCATTGTTTTCATGTTAATATATCATAATTATTTTTAACAGCTTTATTGGGATATAATTTATGCCATAAAGTTTACCCACTTAAATGTGTTCAAGTAGGGGCGCCTAGGTGGCTCAGTCATTAAGCATCTGCCTTTGGCTCAGGTCATGGTCCCAGGGTCCTGAGATCGAGCCCCGCATCAGGCTCCCTGCTCGGCAGGAAGCCTGCTTCTCCCTCTCCAACCCCTCCTGCTTGCGTTCCCTCTCTCGCTGTGTCTCTTTGTCAAATAAATAAATAAAATCTTTAAAATAAATAAATAAATAAATAAATAAAATCTTTAAAAAAATGTGTTCAAGTATACAATTCAATGGTATTTAGAATATTTACAGAATTGTGCAACCTAGACCATAATCTAATTTAAAAGCATTTTTATCACCCCAAAAAGAAGTCCCACATCCATTAGCAGTCACTTCTCATCCCATAGCCCCCTTTTCCCACAAACCCTAATCAACCATTAATCTACTTTCTGTCTCTAAAAGATTTACTTATTCTGTGTTTTTTATATAGGTGTAAACTTACAACATGTGGTCTCTTGTGACTGACTTCTTTCACTCAGCATAACATCTTTGAAGTTCATGCAAGTTGTAGCACATATCAGTAGTTCATTCTTTTTTATGGCCAAATAATATTCCATTATATAGGTATGTAATATTGTGTCTATCCATCCATCACTTGATGAACATTTAGGCAGTTTATTTTTGGCTATTATGAATAATACTACTATAAACATTCATGTACAAGTTTTTCTTTAGACATACATTTTCAATTCACTTGGGTATATACCTAGGAGTAGAATTGCTGGGTCATCTGGTAACCTTATGTTTTAATATTTTGAGGAGCTGCCAAACTGGCTATACTATTTTACATTCCTACCAGCAATCAATGAGGGTTCCAATTTCTCCACATCTTTAATAGCACTTGTTACTGCCTTTTTTATTATAGCTATTCTAGTAAATGTGAAGTAGTATCTCATTGTGGTTTTGATTTGAATTTCCCTAATGGCTAATGATGTTGGGCATTATTTCATATGCTTGTTGGTAATTTGTATCTTTTTTAAAGAAATGTCTATTTTTATCCTTTGCCCATTTTAAAATTGGATTGCCATTTTGTTATGGAGTTGTAACAGTTCTTTATATAGTCTGGATTTATTTTCTTTCTTTTTTTTTTTAAAGATTTTATTTATTTATTTGACACAGAGAGAGACAGCGAGAGAGGGAACACAAGCAGGGGGAGTGTGAGAGGGAGAAGCAGGCTTCCCGCTGAGCAGGGAGCCCGATGCAGGGCTTGATCCCAGGACCCTGGGATCATGACCTGAGCCAAAGGCAGACACTTAACGACAGAGCCACCCAGGTGCCCTGGATTTATTTTAAAATATATGATTTGCAAATATTTTTTCCCAGTCTACAGACCATCTTTGTACCTTCCTGATGGTATCTTTGAAGCACAAAAGTTTTTAATTTTGATGAAGTTGAAGTTAACAGTCTTTTATTACTTGTGCTTTTCCTGTTGTATCTAAGAAATCATCGCCTAACCCAGGATCATGGAGATTTACTTCTGCATTTTCTTCTAATTTTTATTGCCATGATGATTTTTATAGATGTGACTGAATGGGAATTGAAATCTAAAGTGGTATGATTAGAGAGCTATCAAGAGAAACTATTTCAGTTATTTAACTTTAGAGATAATAATTACTAGGATTATAGGATAGTTCCTGGGTATTAACTCTATAGATATATTGATAAAAAGAAGACAGTAATAATAAAGAGAGAACTGCAAAGTCATGGCAGGCCTAAAAGGACTTCAGGAGTAGGTAGCAAACTTGGATTGGTGAGAAGTCATAGGAGGACTTTGTCCCTCTGCCCAGGGCAACTGTGGGGGACACTCCAAGGCAGTTCTTACAGTTGCCAACAATAGGCAAAAAATCAAGAACCCTAACTCCTGCTCTCATACTGCAGGACATTGGCTAGAGAGAATGGAGTCATTCCAGGCTGTACAAGAAGTACAGACTTGGACCCATGCACATTTGATCATTCTTTGTCACTGTGAGAATGGGAGGTTTATTTTTCTTCAGATGATAGAGAGCTATGTCTGAGCAAAAGAAACTATCTGCTTTGTCACTGTCCCTGGCACTCTATTGATGCTGGCTACCTCTCAGGCCCAATGGCCAAATACCAAAGATCATTGATCAACTATTCTCCATATCCAGGTGGGAAGAAGGATCATAAAAATACTTTTTTTTTTTCATAATAGAAGGAACATAGGTAAGGATAAAAGAAGAACTTACTGATGACCTGTCAAAGTAACTATCAGAGAAATCATTTTGAATCCAGTTTTCCCCCTTCACATTTCCTACACTGTGCAAAGGAAAAATGTCTCTTAATTCAGTGAATGGATCATCTGAGTGAAAAACAGGCCACATTATGTTAAAACATTATTCCTTCCCTTCAAAACACAATACAAAATAATCATGCATAATGTTCACTATGAACTATTTTATACATTGCACTACACATTCAATACAGTTAGAATCCTCAATTATCCTATACTACTACCATGGTTACTGGACTCAGGAAGGTATCATGATTTAACATCTGAATCTCTTTGCTTCCTAAAGCTTCATTATCCTTATTCTGTTGCTACTGCCATGGAAATCATGTCTCTTTTTCCAATGGACACTTCAGAAACTAAGTCACTGTACCATGAAGGTACTGTAGAAGGCATCATTCATGGAAATCAAACTCAATCACAATATAATAATGAAGTGTAAAAGGTCCTTTGACAGGCTAGTAGAAAACAAGATATCTTCTAAAGACCTGATGGAGAAAAGAGCAAAGTAGCCTTCGCATCTGGCATCCTTCATGTAATAAGCTAGAAGTAGTCTTAACACATGATTTGATATGTATTCATAGCACATGATCATTCTCTATTCTGGACAGAAAGAGAGAACATTTAGAAGAAAAGCCATTCTCACCTAAGTGGAATGGTTTGATAGCTCCTCTCTTAAAGCCAGGCAATGGATACCTTGAATTTTTGAGTATTTCAACTCTAAAATTCTATGGTGACATAAAATGGTTGTTTTAAAGATAGAGAAAACCAATCAGGTACGTTTTTTATTACACAAAAATAATTGGTAGATCCAGGAACAGAGCTAAAATTTCAAATCATTTTGGTCCAGAATTTCATATATTTTGAGATATTGTTACCTATATGTTGTATTCTTCTTTTTTCACTAAATATTTGCTCGTATTTTTCCCATTTTGATATAATTTTATCTACTTCTTCCTTAAAACAATCTCCAGGACAAGAATTTTAAGTTTTGAAATACAATCAACTTTGCAAGCATGTTGCAAATTCTCTTAGTATTAATGTGACTCAAAATAGTTACCTCTTCTTCTCAAATCAAGGCTTTTAATATAAAAACGAATCCTTCCATAATCCTGAACATACTTTGTCATGCTCTTCTGTGCAAAGATGGATTATAAAATTTGTGAAAGTTCCTTTAGCTAAATGGATTGTAAATACAGATACTAATCTAAAGGAAAAATAAAATTTATTGGAGCAACAACTTAAAAACAGATTTAATCAAGACAATAACTCATTTGTTCATGTGAAGACTAACCTGGTGATGGAACAGGGTAAAAGAAGTGAGGAAAGATTAAATAAGAAATTAGAAGACCTGAATTTCAGTTAAGATTATGCTACTATATTCTTTTATGAACTTAAGCAGATTAATTAATTTCTCAGGGTGTAATAATTAGGAATGTGTGGAGAACTGAGTAACAGAAAAACCGACCGAAGTGGCTTAAGACATAAAGAATTAATTGTCTCACACAGGAGGAAGAGATATTGATACAAAAATACCAGTTTGGTAGAGTGGCTGGCTCTGGGTATCAAAGATCGAAGCTCTTTCCATCCTCCTACTCTATTGTGTCTCCGTCCTTAGTCTTGCCATCTCACAGTCTCAAGATGGCTGCCAAGCTCCAGGCATCACACTCCCATTCAAAAACATGAAGCCAGGGAGGCTAAAAAAGATTTTTATTTATTGGCTTTGTCTTTTAAATACTGAATGGAATTTTTCCCTGAAACAATCCAGCAGATTATCCCTTATATATTGTTGGCTAAAAGTTGACCACATGGCCACCGTTACATACAAGAGAGTCTGGGAAAGTGACTATCTGGCTTATTCAGCCTCTATAGAGGGAGAAAGACAAGGGAGGCTCATGGCTCTGTCTATAAATGTGAGAGTTGGGTAAAATAATCACTCAGGTATAGCTCTACCCTAATGAGTAACTCTCAAAAATAAAAGTCATGAAAAATAAGTGACCTGAGTTCTACTCTATATAATTTTAAGAGGTTTTGGTTTTTTTCCAACTTTCCTGTGATAGCATTCTCTCCCATCTCTAAAACAAGGCAAAACAAACTTCCCCCATCCATGATTCCAAAGTTCTAAAGTGAACAGTCTCTCCCATTCCCTAACTAGAAAAAAAAAAAAAAAGGAAGGAAAAAAAAAACCTTCTGAGTGGTCCAGACACTGAGTCATTCAATTTAACTTTGACAGGGCTGCATCTATTTTTGAGGTTTTGTCATCATGGTTTATGAACACTAACTGTCTGCAGACACTTTGAATATTTTTCCTAGCACCTCTCTGAGTTTATGCTGCACTAAATTTAAAATGGAAAATTAACGATGTAAAAGGCTAATAATTCTATTGTAAAAAGCATAAGTGTTCATCTTCTTAAAAAAAATTCAAAGAATTAAAAATGTATTAGATTTGTCTAAATGAGATTCCATTTGTTGTATCTCACACTCCCATGTAATATTACATGTACCTGTGCTTCATTTTTTATAGAGAATTACACAGCTACCCCTTATTCTTAAAAACACCCCATCACTGAATATGCATTCTGAAATTAAAACAAGACACTACACGAGAAAATCTTGGAAGCCAGTATGTTGCCAGCTGTGAATGCCAGATGTGATTATAGAGTGACAACAAACAATGCTGCAATCAGCCTACTGGTTAGTCAGAAACTGAACACCCAGAAAAGGCTCTGTCTGAATACATACCCAATGGCATGTTTAAAACTATTGTGCAAAAATGCTTGTTTTACCCAGATACTCTATGGGAATATTTAGCTGTTACATTGTAAATGCTGTTATTTTGGTTTCTAAAAATGTCATGACAGGAAATGATTCCAGGGAGGGGTTGCCAAGATGGCTGTTGGGCAGAAGCAAGGGTGGGGAAATGTTAAACCTAGAGAACAAGGGGCTGGAAAAGTTGAAAACACCACTTAATATTTGCAATAAAATAGATTCTTAAAATCCAAAATAAATTTGATTTTTTTCCCTCCATCTGTCATGGCCAGAAGGATGATTATGTTTTGAAGAGTCCCTACTGCTTATTGTCACAAAGGTTATGATGTTCCTGCTCCTGGACAGTCAACCAAGTTGGTAAATTGGCCAAGAGAAGACTTCCAGTTAATATAGAGGAAAGAGATGACTCCTACTCTTCCCTATTTCCCAGATGGTACAGCAAATGGGCAGTTGAGGCCTTTTGGTAAGAATTTCTGAAGGTTCGGAAATGCCCATGCTCACGCTATTTTTTATTCTCTCCCTCTCTGAGAAGTGCAAGGTGAGGATACCTGAGGACAGGTAAGAATAGAGGTTGGTCAGGAAGTAACTATAACTAATGCCACATTAGGAGTTTGACCTTCCTCAAAGGACTGCTAAAGTAAGTAGTGTAGTAACTGAAGAGCTATAGAAATTCAAAGAAAAAGAAAGGGGAAAGGGAAGAGGAAGGAGGAGGGAGGGGAAATTAATTTTTTTTTCTTTTCCCTGAATAGGTTGTTATAGAACAGCTCTCTCCAAGTAGAGAGTTCTTAGCTTAGCAAACTTATTTCTCATCAATATCTATCAATTATGTGCCTATCTTTTTCAAAAAAAAATTATTTATGTATTTATTTATTTATTTGAGAGAGAGAGAGAGGAGGGGCAGGGGCAGAGGGAGAGAGAGAATCCTCAAGCAGACTCCCCGCTGAGTATGGAGCCCCACGTGGGGCTCAATTCCAGGACCCCAAGATCATGACCTGAGCCAAAATCAAGAGTCAGAGGCCTAACTGACTGAGCCTTACAGGTGCCCCTGTGCCTATCTTTAAGTAATAGTTCATTTCATTTTACTACTGTTTCTGTTAGATTTACAAATACTCAGAAATACAACAGAACCCCGAGAAAATCACTTTAGATAAAGAGAAAAAATAGCTATCCACATATACATTAGTAAGATGGTATGCCGTAACTCATCAGTAAAACTTTTTAGAGAAGTGCCAACTTACCTAATTTTACTTCACTACTTTTCAAATAAACTCAATGCTCTCCCCTCTTCTACACCCACATAAATGAACTTTTTCCACCTTTTATTTTTAGACTCATATGTAACTTTTTATTATCTAGTGTGTTCCCCATGTGTTGTAAAGTATAAGTGGTATACAATTTTATTACTCAAGTTGTTATCCCTATATCCCCCATATTACACACTGCTTTACACACAATAAGTACTAGTGTATATATATTATTAGGAGCTTCCATAAATCTTTTTTTTTAATCAAACAATATAGACAGAGAACAAGTAAGGAAGGAAGGAAGGAGGGAAGAAGAAAAAAAAAGGAAGGAAAGCTAAATCAATAAATATTTATTAAACACCATTGTTGGGAAATAGCAGAAAGGCAATACAACTGCCTCATATATTCATGTTCATAAATAGAGTCATTTTAATTTTACCCCATGTATATAATATGATTTTAACACAAATGAGAGAGGAGAAATAATAGCCAACACCACAGAAATACAATTATTAGAGAATATTATGAAAAACTATATGCCAACAAATTGGACAACCTGGAAGAAATGAATAAATTCCTAGAAACATATAAACTAACAAAACTGAAACAGGAAGAAATAGAAAACTTGAACAGGCCAATAACCAGAAATGAAATTGAATCAGTAATAAAAAAAATCTCCCAATAAACAAAAGTCCAGTGCCAGATGGCCTCACAGGCAAATTCTACCAAACATTTAAAGAAGAGTTAATACCTCTTCTTCTCAAGCTATTCCAAAAAATGGAAGGAAAACTTTCAAGTTCATTCTATGAGGCCAGCATTACCTTGATACCAAAACCAGATAAAGATGCCACTAAAAAAGAGAACTATAGGCCAATATCCCTGATGAACATGGATGCAAAAATCCTCAATATAATACTAGCAAATAGAATCGAACAGTACATTAAAGAATCATTTGCCATAATCAACTGGGATTTATTCCTGGATTACAAGGGTGGTTTAATGATCACAAATCAATCAATGTGATACATCACAGGATACATCACATCAATAAGAGAATTATAAGAACCACATGATCATTTCGATGGACGCAGAAAAATCATTTCACAAAATACAACATCCATTCATGATAGAAACCCTCAACAACGTAGGGTTAGAGGGAACATACCTCAACATCATAAAGGCCATATACAAAAGACCCACAGCTAATATCATCCTCAGTGGGGAAAAACTGAGGGCTTTTCCTCTATGGTCAAGAACAAGACAGTGATGTTCACTCTCACCACTGTTATTTAACATAGTATTGGAAGTCTTAGCCACAGTAATCAGACAATAAAGAAATAAAAGGGATCCAAATCAGCAAGGAAGAAGTTAAACTTTCACTATTTGCAGATGACATGTTACTCTATATAGAAAACCCAAAAGACTCCACCAAAAAATTGCCAGAACTGATACATGAGTTCAATAAAGTTGCAGGATACAAAATCAACATACAGAAATCTGTTGCATTCTGTATACCAATAATGAAGCAGTAGAAGGAGAAATCAAGGAATCGATCCCATTTACAACTGCACCAAAAACAATAGATACCTAGGAATAAACCTAACCAAAGAGGTGAAAGACCTGTACTCCAAAGACTATAAAACACTGATGAAAGAAATTAAAGATTACATAAACAAATGAAAGATGTTCCATGCTCATGTGTTGGAAGAACAAATATTATTAAAATATCCATTCTACCCAAAGCAGTCTATACATTTAATTCAATCCCTATCAAAATACCACAACCATTTTTCACAGAGCTAGAAGAAACAATCCCAAAATTTGTATGGAACCACAAAAGCCATGAATAGCCAAAGCAATCTTAAAAAAACAAAAGCAAACCTGGAGGTATTGCAATTCCAGATTTCAAGTCATATTACAAAGCTGTTGTGATCCAGACAGTATGGTACTGGCACAAAAATAGACACACAGATCAATGGAACAGAATAGAAAACCCAGAAATGAACCCATAACTATATGGTCAATTAATCTTCAACACAGCAGGAAAGAATATCCAATGGAAAAAAAGACAATCTCTTCAACAAATGGTGTTGGGAAAACTGGACAGCAACATGCAAAAGAATGAAACTGGACCACTTTTTTACACCATACACAAAAATAAATTCAAAATGGACGGAAGACCTAAATGTGAGACAGGAAACCATTAAAATACTAGAGGAGAACACAGGCAGTAACCTCTTTGACATTGGCCATAGCAACTTCTTACTAGATATGTTTCCTGAGGCAAGGGAAATAAAAGCAAAAATAAACTATTGGGATCACATCAAAATAAAAAGCTTCTGCACAGAGAAGGAAACAATTAACAAAACTAAAAGGCAACCTGTGAAATGGGAGAAGATATTTACAAACGACATATCTGATAAAGGATTAGTGTCCAAAATATATAAAGAACTTAATCAAACTCAACACCCAAAAAACAAATAATCCAGTTAAAAAATGGGCAGAAGACATGAATAGACATTTTTTTTCCAAAGAAGACATACAGATGGCCAACAGATACATGAAAAGATGCTCAACATCACTCATCATCAGGGAAATACAAATCAAAACCACAATGAGATATCATCTCACACCAGTCAAAATAGCTGAAATTAACAACACATGAGGATGTGGAGAAAGGGGAACCCTCTTGCACTGTTGGTGAGAACACAAACTGGTGCAGCCACTTTGGAAAACAGTATGGAGGTTCCTCAAAAAGTTAAAATTGAACTACCCTATGATCCAGGAATTGTGCTAATAGGTATTTACCCAAAGGGTACAAAAATACTAATTTGAAGGGATATGCGCCCCCTGACATTTATAGCAGCATTATCAATAGCCAAATTATGGAAAGAGCCCAAATATCCGCTGACTGATGAATAAATAAAAGTGAGGTAAATATATGTAATGGAATATTATTCAGCCAAAAAAAGAATGAAATATGCCATTTGCAAAAACATGGACGGAGCTAGAGAGTATTATGCTAAGCAAAGTAAGTCAGTCAGAGAAAGACAAATACCACATGATTTCACTCATATGTGGAATTTAAGAAACAAAACATATGAACATAGGAGGGGAAAACCAAGAAAAAGACTCAACTAGAGAGAACAAACTGATGGTTACCAGAGGGGAGGTGGGGGGGGGTGGGTTAAATAGGGTTAAATAGGTGATAGGGATTAAGGAGTGCACTTGTGATGAGCACCAAATGCTGCATATAAGTGTTGAATCACTAAATTCTACACCTGAAACTAATATTACACTGTATGTTAACTAACTAGAATTTAAATAAAAACTTGGAAGAAGAAAAAAAGCTCACTGGCTCAGTTAGAGAAAAATAAAGCACTCATGGTTACTAAATTTAGTGGGCACCTCACACTTTCATAACTGTGCTTATCTAATTATTTGTTATGTATTCATATGTACAAATTAATTATATAAAAATATTTCAACAATTAAATAATCTCAAATATCAGGAAATTATACCAAATTATCCCTCATTATTACTCTGATATGTGATAGTTTTTAAATTTGGTTTTCTTTCTCCTACATATTTCAAAAGCATTATTTCTGGATAAGCAGGTTAACAGACAACTGGATTAAAATTTAAGAGCACAAAATAGCTAAAGGTCAACTAATGTGTTAAAAGAGAGTTTTTCTTATTTTCTTTTAATTAACTATTTAAAAAATTAAACTGTTAATGATATTGATTAATTGACTGTGTGAAAGAAAAGCCACATTTCACATTTTGTTTTACAGTGGATGAGAGAATATAATTCAAATAGATCTGGAACTTGATCTTCCATTTCTCCTCTGAGTTAGTCTTGAGTTTTTATTCTTTTTTAAGTCTATGTGATTCATCTAGTGTTGGTTTATTTTTTACATCTGAGGCATCCCTTATAGAAATGCATTCCCTGTTTATCAGCCAACAATTTAGATAAATGTCAAGTTCACATATCTAGAGAGAAGAAAGGGGTTTCTAACAGCCATCTCTTAACAATGAGGACAAGTTTTTTTGTCATTTAAATGCTAGATAGCACTGATACAACTGCCTCAGAAGTCTTGAAAGATAAATTTGTTTCCTGAGGCATCTATAACACAAACATTAGAGGTCAGAAACAGTAATAGGGACTACAAAGATATATGACCGCTTAGCTGCTATTGTTCAGAAATCAAGAATAATTTGAGGTATGGTAGGTAAATGAAAAGATAATTGGATGGAAGAAGTAGAAGAAAAAAAAATGTGTACTGTGAGTTGAATAGGTTACAGACAAAATATTTATAGAGCTGAGGTTATGTTGCACCAAATGGACCTGAATGTATTCTAGATGTATTCTTGGCTAATTTTGCTATTACAGTGAGATAATTTTTCACTATAACACTATAATTTACTCTTTATTAATTTAATATTAAATTCAACAATTCCAACAAGAAAATATTGTGTACAATTGGGGCCACCAACTGAAAACATGCCACTAACCTGCAGGAATTTCTCTTCTTAGAAAAGATACCATATTTAAAAAAAAAGAACTATAGTGTTGTATTTTGATTAAATGATCTGTAAACCAAGTACTAAGGACTGAAAAGAGGGTGGCATCATAACATGAAGGATCTCTGATGAAGATCTTATGGTGGATACTTGCTGGTTTGAGGCCAGAACTGGCGAAATTCCTTTGGGGAACTAAGTTGTACCAACTCTCAGTCCATATGCACCGGTAGGCCTTCACCCTTGAATACAGGGGTCAGAATGCACGACTCAGAATTAGAATACCTAGTTCCCAATTAGAATACCTAGTTCCCAATACCTATCAACTGACTCAGGTGTGGGCCTGTGAGACAACTTGGCCACTTAAGAGTGAATTTGGCTATGTGTATGGAAGTCACAATAATAAATCCTCTCTTCTTCAATCTACTTGAACCTTGAAGAAAGCTCTGGCAACTATCTTGTCATCATGTGTCATCTGAGAAGGTGAATTAGTATCCTGTTGCTGCCATAACAGATCACCACAAATTTGATGGCTTAAAACAACAAAAATTTATTCTCTCATAGTTCTGGAGGCTACAATTCCAAAGTCCAGAATCAAAGTGTCCGCAGACCCACGCCCCCTCTGAAGACTATGGAAAAAGCCTTCCTTGCCTTTTCCTAGCTTCTGGTGTACTTCTGCATGTAGAGATGCATCACTGCAATCTCTGCCTCTGTCTTGGAATTCCTCTTTTATCTTCTGTGTCTCTGTCCTTGTGTTCAAATCTATGTTTCCTTATAAGAACTTCAGTCATTGCATTTAGGGTCCACCCTAATCAAGAATGATCTCATCTTAACTTGATTACATCTGCAATGACGCTATTTCCAAATAAGGTTAGGTTCGCAGGTACTGGAGGTTAGGATTTTGACATATTTTCTTGGGAATACAAATCAAATCACAACAGGCTGGAGAGGACATGGTGCCCTTCATGTCATCCATAATGAGCCAATACCACCTAATTTAGCACTGAAAATATATGCTATGAATGAAACTAATTGTAATTTCCTTTAGTGAAGCATGTGATTATAAACAATGGTACTAAGAAGTGACATACCTCTTCTTTCTCTAATAAATGATACTGAACAAGGGCATCAGACAAAGCATGTTGGGTTTCTCTGCTGCAGAGTAACTGAAATTGTAGTACTTTTATTTGAAATAATTTATTAAATTCAAGGAAGAATCTCAGAAAAAAAGAATGTCAGATGTTCTCATTTAATAACCAACTAAGCTCAGAACTATTTAGAAACAAAATGAACCAAACAAGTTGAATCATTTCAGATGGTCACTTACTAATCACAAATATTTTCAATGGCTTAGTTTTATCTAAGTTATGTCTTACTCATTAAGAAATATCTTATTAAATGAACATTGGATAATCAAAAGACTTAGGTTTTAGTCCAGACTCCAACTAACCAACTCTATAACTTTGGGAAAGACCTCTAACTGTTCTGGGTTTCTTTTTTTCATAACATGGAGGATTGATAATCAAGACAATCTCAGAGGTCCCCCTTCCTCCTCAAAAATGTTTGCATCAAAATTTTTATTTTTTACCATGATCATTTTAACATTTACATACCGTGTTCACAGGACAATAAAAGCAATTAATTATAGGAAAGTCCTACTATGTCTGAGGGTGGCTTTTACCATGTGAAAATAAAAAGCATGAGGAAATTCTATGGTCACAAGATGACTGCCACAGCTCCAAATATCACTTCTTCGCAAAGGAAAGTCCAAAGCAGTAAGGATAGTAAGGACAGAGATTTCTTTTATATATCTGTGTAATAAGGAGGCAAGCCCTTCCCAGAAGTCTTTGAGCAAACTTCTCTTCAGATCTCATTGGCCAGGAATGAGTCACAGGCCCATGCCATAGCAACAAAGGAAAAAAGGAGGACCAGTATTTAGCAATTTTCAGCCTTTGCAGGAGAGACAGGCTCTAAAAGCACAAAATGAAGAGGAGAGAAAATTGTTCATTAGGCAACAAACAGAGTCAGCCAGAGACTAAAGTGACTTTAGAAACCTTTGTAACAGATTCTAACAGCCTTCTACCAAGATACAGAGCAGGGTCTTCAGTGGATTCAGTGAGAGATAAAGATTTTATTGATACCAATTTTTGTCAGTCATGCCAACAACTTTGGTGTGGCCTAGGCAATGTCACTTACTACCTATATGACCTTGGATAAATTATTCAGTATCTCTACTGTCCTTAGTTTCCTGATCTATAAAATAGGTATAGTACTTACCTCAAATGTTTGTTCTGAAGATTAAATAAGAGAACATGTATAAAGTGCCCGTTCAGTCCCTGACATGCAGTAGATACACAATAAATGTTTTCACTCTCTTTTCCCTCTTCTTAACTTACCCTTCCATGCCCCTCTTAGAAAGAAATCCCTTAATATAATTAAGGGATTATTAATTATATATATTATATATATTACTTATATATATTAATTATATATAATCTAATCTACCTACGTCCCCGTCTCTCGCTGCCTCCCCAAAACCTCCCCAACCCTCTCTGTTTCCTAACTACATACTTCTTGAAAAGGGGCTGCAGGTAAACAATTCTTAAAAGTGGGTTATTAATGACCTGGCAGAGTATATATTGTGATGCCTATCTCCATTCTCTCAGGATCGACTAAACATACATCTCTCCAGTGAGTTTCCTTAGGAAAGGCATTAGGGGACATGGTCATAGTGAGATGAGAAGATTCTCTGAGATTGGTCATCTATTCATGTTGTCCAGAAACAATCATTAAGAGGGAACTGGATTAGTGATGAAGAATAACTAAAGGTGACGGGAGGACTTACAACCCTGGTTTATAGCCACCATTTATAAGAATTATCCCCCTTTCCCTCCTCCCATCCCATTAGGATAATAGACATTGGCACATGTAGCTAGAAGAAACTTGCCTCAATCAAGCAAAAACATTTAGAGAGCCTACTATGTACAATGACTAACCTAGGCAAGCCCCCATTTATCTCCCCCACTCAGTCCCAAATCATTCCCTACCCATCCAAAGGCTACTTTTGGGCCATGAGACAGGGACAGCATGGATGAGAAGCACCAAACAGTCTTGAATAGACTCTCAAAAAGAAAGGTATAGACCCAGCTCTTGAGTGTGCAATGCAAGTAGATAGGGGGACAAAGAATAAAAGAGATTTTCTTAAGGAATGGGATTATATGCTAAGCCTTCCCCTTTATGAGTTCAAGAAATGCAATCTAAAATTTGTATTTAAATTGAGATTACATATTTGCTCTTGTGATATAGCTCAAACAATTTGCCACATGGCGCATGACAGTATATACACTTAAAATATAGTAAGTGTGATAATATCTCATTTTTACTGAGCATTTATCCTGTGCCAGCCATAAACTATGTGCTCTACACTCATTTCTTCATTTACTGCTTCATTTACAATGGCCCTAAGATTAGAACACCTATTATCTCTTTCACTGGAACAAACTAAGATTTCAAGAGCAAGGCCTGCCACAGAGTCACTCTAAATTCCACCTGATACTGCCCCAACTGGTGCCTTGCCTGTGTTTTGCCCAGCCTCCTATGATTATCTCTAGTGTCACACTTAGCAGACTGTATTGAAATGAGCTTTTAACTGGTCTTTCTCACCAGCTGGTTTAAGCCATTTGTCTTTAGATCCTAAATCTAGTACAACAGAGGAGTTAGATAAATATACAAATATAGATTGAATCAATGACCAAATAAACTGGAAAACAGACAATATAAGGAGTGCTAAGTTCAGAAGAAGGGATGTAACCAGTAGTTGCAGAGGGTGGAAAAGGCTTTATGGATGAGGCAGGGCCTGCGCCAAGCTTCGAAGAGGGAGAGGACTTAAATGTGTAGGGAAGATGGGAGAACATTCTGGGAAGAGAATATTTTAGCAAGGCCAAATACCTCAAACGTTTTTAGGTACTAATTCTACCTCTCCAACAGAGTATTTTTAGTTGCATAGTTCATTATGCCATAGGACGAATAAGCGTATTACATTATTTCCATTTCAGCCAGCCCCTTCTGCTGGACCACAGGCACGAAATGTGGCTTCTGCTTCCGTAAGATCTTTTTTCCAGATCAACAATCCATTGAAAGTACAAAACTGCATCGAAGTCAGAAACCCCATGGACAACTTCATCTAACCATATATATTGCATTAAAAAAAAATTTAATAGGGAAAAATGGTAAAGATTTTGGGGCTAAGTAATCAAGTACAGTTTACTGTGCAAAAAAAGTGAATATGGAATGCCAAATGTAAAAAAAAACCCTTAGTGTAAGTCAAATAGCATCCCCAAATGATAGACTCAAATTCGAAACCCAGGCAAAATCTTTTTTTTTTTTAAAGATTTTATTTATTTATTTGAGAGAGAGAATGAGACAGAGAGAGAGAGCACAAGATGGGGGAGGGTCAGAGGGAGAAGCAGGCTCCCCGCCGAGCAGGTAGCCCGATGTGGGACTCGATCCCGGGACTCCAGGATCATGACCTGAGCCGAAGGCAGTCGCCCAACCAACTGAGCCACCCAGGCACCCCCAGGCAAAATCTTTTAAAGAATTGAAAATACTAGTGTTTTAAAAAAGCAAGAAGTCACGCATTCTTGGTTTTTGTTACTCAGACTCAGAACCTTTAAGTAACTAGGGTAAGAAATAAAACATAAGAAAATAACTCTCGTTTAACTTTTGGAAATTTTTGTTATAAGATACATTAGAAAGTATGCATATTATAAGCATACCACTATCTGAACATATCCATGTGACCAATGCCTAGCTCAAGAACAGAACATTTACAGCACTCCAGAGGCTTATTTCTTGACTCCTTTCACTCACCCCTCCTAAGGACAACCATCTTCCTATTTCTAATACCACAGGTAAGCTTTGCCTGTTTTTGTATTTTATAAATGAGAGGCCATAAATCTTGTATTATTTTTGGAGCTGGCTTCTTTTACTTGACATTATATTTCTGAGATTCAACCATTGTTGTGGGTAGCTATAGATCATTCATTGTCATTTTTGTCCAACAGTAATTCCCAAAGTGTGGTTCATAAGTGTAGTTCAAAGTATGGTCCAGAAGTAAGCAATTTCCATAAATATAGTAAGATATAATTTGTCTTTTTTGCTGTATTGATATTTGTACTGATGATACAAAAGCAAAAGTATGTAAAATTGCTGGTACCTTAGCATAAATCAAGGCAATGGCACCAAACTGTACCAGTCATCATTCTAACATTGTTCAACACCATGCACTACCAGTCAACAAAAACATCAAACAAAAAAATGCCAATTTTATTTAATAATGTCCTTAGTAAACAAATTGTTAATTGCATTAGATTTCAACCCTTGAGTACAAGTCTTTTTAATATTCTGTGTGACGTAAAGTATACATGAAATACTTCTACTGCATCCTAGAGTATAATGGATGAAAAAAACTCATGAGGAAAAGCAATGTGAATTACAAGCTAAACTAGTCACTTTTGTCATGGCACACAAATTCACTCAAAAGACTGACAGGAAAACTATGGTTACTGAAATCTGGGGATTTCGCAGACATTTTCTCAAAAATAAATGAAAGGAGCCCTTAATTTCAGGGAAAACGATGGGCAGTAATTGAAGTCAATGACAAAACTTCAACTTCCAAACAAAAATTAGAATTTTGTAAAGTATGTTCACTACCATGAATTTGACAGCTTCCCAACATTTAAAGACTTAACTATATGTGATTTTAAAATATTAGATTGCAAACTGTAAAACAACACCTCTGTTCTCATTAATATTTTGGGCAAAATAAAGTCATTCTTTTAAAAAATAGTTATTTATGTTACCATGCAATGTGTTTAGTGTTGTTATTTTTAGATGAATTTATAATAAATATTCTTTAAATTTCTCAGTTTTAAATCATAATGTGGTAAACTTGAATAGCTATAATCCACCTAATCAAAAGCTCTTTAAAGCCCTCAATAATTTTTAAGGGCATTAAAGGTCATCAGACCATAAAGTTTGAGAACCCCTGCTATACAGTATTCCATTATAAGCAGAGGTTTAATTTTAACAGTAATTTCTGGGAATATTCTTGAGATAGTATATATTTAGCTTAATTTCCTCTCCTGGCCTTTCTACTTGTGGTTTCTTCTTCTCTCCAACCCTTCTTGCACTGGGCCAATCAGATCATTCTTCAGCCCAATACTTACAGTGTCTGTTAAATCAGGTGCACTTTCTTCCTCCTGGCAGGAATATCCCAGAAGGCCTTACCAGGAATGTAGGCCTGTGCTGTGGCTTTAAGGATTTAGCCAGAAGGAGGTCAGAGGAGGACAAAGCAAACTAGAGCAATGTAAGCAAAAGACTTTTTCTTGGATTATGGACATGGTTTCCTGGGCTTCTCAGTTTAACAGAATCTTCTAACACCAAATATGAAACAATCTCCCTGTGTCTCTGCAACATATAACCCAGTTTTATTCTCTTCTAAATGTCTATCACTACCTGCCTTTTTTCTTGTTTTTTATTTCTCTGTTTTCTTTCTTCCCCACTGCTTTTCCCAGAATGCGAGCTCCAAGACTGCAGAGACTTTTTCTGTTTTGTTTACTGACTAGAACTGTGCCTGGAACACAGTATGTACCTAATATATATTTGTTGAATAGATTAGTCATTCTCTCTTCAGAAGTCTGTTTATTTTGCAATGCATAAAAGACAAAGGAAAATTCCAAGATCCAGAATTTGTTTTATTTCATGGGATAGGTTTTCCCCCATTTGGGCATATAAGAAAATAATGGCATAAAATATTTTACAAAGTTTCCAGTAGCTATATTTTGACTTAAAATATTGTCTCTCCTTTTCTTAGTTTTATCCCATTATTCCTAGCCATATAGACAGTTGCTGCCAAATAACTTCACAACTCCTTGGAAATATATGACTTATAAAGAATAGATTTCCATCACATTTTTCTAAAGTATATGTTACTTAAGCTCAATATATATAGTAATTTATATATTTCATTATAAATTATATTCTCCATTCTGATTGTTAAATGTTTTCAACTCATGAGGATTTTTACATGTAATCTTGTAGAAAAGAGCCACTTCCTGACATTGATTTTTAAGACTTTTGAAACTAGAAGAAAAAAAACTTTTTTTTTTTTTTTTTTTTAGAGAGACAGAGAGAGAATGAGAGGAGAATGAGCAGAAGGTGGGGGGAGGGGCAGAGAGAGAGAGAATCCCAAGCAGGCTCCAGGCCCAGCATGGAGTCTGACACCGGGCTTAATCTCACGACCCCAAGATCATGACCTCACCCAAAATCAAGAGTTGGACGCTTAACTGACTGAGTCACCCAGGTGCTCCTAGAAGAATATATTTTTATTTAAATGTTGCCAGTATGCTCTATATGTACCAACATAGAAAGTTCTCCAAGGTATGCTATTAAGTCTATCTATAATGTAAGAGGTAGAACAGCATATACACTTTATTTGTTTTTTTCTTTTTAAAGAAAAAATATATAGTCCTAGAAATATTTGCATGTGTGCAGATTGGCTCTGACAGAAGACAACTGAAAACTGGAGAACATGGTTGCCTCTTGGGAGGAGGATGGGAAGACTGGGGGAAAGGGTGGAAGGAGACTGACTCTTTAACATGTCCTTTTCAGTATCTTTCAAATTTTGTATACTTGTGTGCATTTTTATTTAACTTTTAGGTAGTAAATTTTATAGATAAAAGAGTGTTTACATGTACCAATTAAAAGACAGAGATTGGCAAAGTAGATTAAAAAACATGACCCAACTATAAGCTGTCTACAAGAAACTCACTTCAAATTTAACACAGGGAGGTTGAAAGTACAAGGATAGAAAAAGATATATTATGCAAATGTTAATCAAAAGAAAGCAGGAGTAGCCATATTAATATCAGATAAAGTAGACTTAAGAACAAAAATTTACCACAGACAGAGAATGACATGACATAATGATAAAATGGTCAATCCATCAGGAGGACAAGGCAATCCTGGATGTGTATGCACCAAACAACAGAGCTACAAAATATCTGAAGCAAAACTGGTGAAATTGAGAGGATAAATAGACAAACCTACAATTATAGAGATGTTAGCATTCCTCTTTCAACAACTGGCAGAAACCAGACAGAAAATCAGCAATGATACAGAAAATTCTATAACACCAACAACGAACAGAGTCTAATCAACATTTATGGAACAGTCCACCCAACAACAGCAGAACTCACATTCTTTTCAAGAGCCATAGAACATACACTGAGATAGACCATATAATAGGCCACAAAACAAATATCAACAAATTATAAAGAATTCAAATCCTAAGAGTGTGTTCTCTTACCATAATGAAAGCAAACTAGAAATCAACAACAGAAAGAAAAACAATACATTTCTAAATAATCCACAGCTCAAGAAGATGCCTCAAGAGAAATCAAAAATTACATTGAACTGAGTGATAATGAAAGTACAACATATAAACATTTGTGGGACACAGCTAAAACAACGCTGAGAGGGAAAATTATAGTACTAATGCTTACAATAGAAATGAGGGAAAGTATCATATCAGTAATCTAAACTTCCACCTCAAGAACCCAGGAAAAGAAGGAAAAGTAAACCCAAAATAAATAGAAGAAGGAAATAATAAAAAACAGAAATCAATGAAACCAAAATTTGGTTCTCTTTAAAGATTAATAAAATTGACAAATCTCTAACAAGACTGGCAAAGGAATAAAAGAGAAGCCACAAATTACCAATACCAGAAATTTAAAAAGGGATATCATGACAGACTCCGCATAATACAGGAATACTGCAAATAAGTGTACACACATAAGTCTGATAATTTACATGCAATGGACCAACTCTTCGAAAAGCACAAAGCACCACAACTAACCCAGTATGAAACAGATAAATTGCATTGTCCAACAATTATTCAGGAAATGATTATTTCATAATTTAAAAATTCATAATTTAAAAGCTCAAAGAAAATCTCCAGCCCTTGATGGTTTCACTAGAGAATTCTTCCAAATGTTTATAGGAGAATTAAAAAAACAATTTTATACAATCTCCTTCAGAAAACAGAAGAGGAGAAAGCAATCTCAATTCATTTTATGAAGATAATATACCCTGATAGTACACAATGTGAGTATAAGAAAAGAAAACTACAGGCCAATATCACTCATAAAAATACATGTAAAAGTCCTTAAGAAAACATTAGCAAATAGTATTCAGCAATAAATAAAAAGAATTACATACCATGACCAAGTAGAATTTATTCCAGGGATGCAAGTTTAGTTCAATATTTGAAAATCAGTGTAATCTACCATATTAATAGTCTAAAGAAAAAAATATATGATCATATCATTTGATGAGAAAAAGCATTTGACAAAATTCAACACTCATTCATGATAAAAACTCTCAGAAAAGTAAGAATAGAGGGGAACTTCTTCAACTTAATAAAGCTGACATCATACATAATGATGAAACACTACATGCCCTTCCTCAAAGATCAGGAACAAAGCAAAGAAATATGTACTCTTATTCAACATACTACTGGAAGTTGTAGCCATTATAATAAAGCAAGAAAAGGAAATAAAAGGCATACTGATCAGAAAGAAAGAAGACTATCCTTATTTACAGATGACATAATTGTCTACATAGAAAATTCCAAGAGCTCTACAAGAAAACTTCTAGAAATACTATGTGAATTCAGCAAGGCGGCAGGATACAAAATAAATATTCAAAAAATCAATTTCACTTCTTTGTACTAACAATGAACACCAAAATTAAAAATATACCAATTACAATCATTCAAAAAAATGAAATACTTATGTGTAAATCTAACACTATAGTACTATATTGTATTTGCATTTGTATGCCAAAAACTACAAAATGTTAATTAAAGAAATCAAAGAAGATCTAAATATATGGAGAGACATACTGTGTTCATGGACTGGAAGACACAAGATGGTAAAGGTGTTTCTTCTTAAATTCATATACAGCTGAGGGGCGCCTGGGTGGCTCAGCTGGTTAAGCGTCTGCCTTCAGCTCAGGTCATGATCTCAGGGTCCTGGGATCAAGCCCCGCATCGGGCTCCCTGCTTGGCAGGAAGCCTGCTTCTCCCTCTCCCACTCCCCCTGCTTGTGTTCCCTCTCTTGCTGTCTCTCTCTGTCAAATAAATAAAATCTTTAAAAAAAAAATTCATATACAGTTGACCCTTGAACAACACAGGTGTTAGGGATGCTGACTCCTCACACTGTCAAAAATCCACATACAACTTTTGACTTTCCAAAAACTTAACCACTAATAGCTTACTGTTGACTGGAAGGCTAACCTGTAACAAAAACAGTCTATTAACACGTATTTTCTATGCTACATGTATTATATACTATATCATTACAATACAGTAAGTTGGAGAAAAGAAAATGTTGTTAAGAAAATCATAAAGAAAACAAAATACATTTAGAGCACTATACTATATTTATCCAAAAAAAATGTGTATAACTAGATGTGAGCTGTTCAAACCCATGTTGTTCAAGGGTCAACTGTATAGGTTTAAACTAATTTCCAGAAGCTTTGCAATTACAGGCAAGATTATTCTTTATTTATGTGAAAAGGCAAAGGAACTACAATATTAAAAAAACTAATTTTCTAAAAGAATCATAATGGGGGAGAAATCAGTCTACCCAATTTCAAGACTTATTGTGTAGCTACAATAAACAAAACTGTGCAGTGTTGGTGGAGTGATAGACACACAGATTAACAGAACAGGGTAAAAACCTAGAAAGAGACCCATACAAATTTGGCCAGCTGACTTTTGACGAAGGTGAAAAACAATTTAACGAAGAAAGGATAGCCTTTCAACCCATGGTGCTGGAGCAATTGGACATCTATAGGAAAATAACTAAATAAGAACCTTGGCCTAAACCTCCCATCCTATATAAAAATTAATCCAAAATGGATGATGGATTTAAATGTAAAATCTAAAACTATGCTACCTTTTCAATGTTAGGAAAAAAACAGGAGAAAATCTTTGGGATTGAGATCTAAGTAGAGTTCTTAGACATGACACCAAAAATACAATCTATAAGAGGGAACATTGATAAACTGGGCTTCATCAAACTGAAAACTTTTGCCCTGCAAAAAACCATAAAGAGGATAAAAAGACAAGCTACATACTGGAAGAAAATATTTGTAAATTACATGTTTGACAAAGGACTGGTAAGGGTATATTAAGAACTCTAAAAACTCAACAGTTAAAAAACAAGCCATTCAATTAGAAAATGGGTAAAAGACATGAAGATGTTTGTCCTTGACATAGTAGTCGTTTGCAGAAGACTTGAATTTAAAGACTATAAAAATGATATATAGATACGAACTTCACACGCTGGACAAGAAACTAAAAAAATAAACAGGCTGTACTTTGGAATTCCTAGTCATGATATTATTTAGGACTAAATAATTCAGAATGTTTAGGTGCTAAACTAATAAACTGTAGGTCAACTTCTGTGGGTAGAGCTGGGGTCTTCACCATATGGCATTCTCAATGTCAATCCCAGGAACGGTCTGAACTAGAAATGTGGGGGACTCTGGGGAATGAGACTTTTACTGGAGAGATGAAAACCTCTCTTCTCCTTGGAGGCCTCTTGGGAGTATTTCAACATTCCCAGACTGAGCTAGTGAGTAAGAAATGCCTTTAGCCACCCTTAGATATGGCTGTCCTAGAAGCTATATTGTAGACACAAGTTATTCTGTGTGGTACTTCCCAGTATCGCTCTGGTCCACTCCCATGTTGGATGAAATTTTGTGGGAATTTCAGCCTGGTCTCTGATGTGTAGAATTTGAAGAGGAACTGATTTCTGCTTTGCCCTGAGTAGCTAAGGGTACAGAAAGGACCCCTGCCACCCAAAACCAGGTCAGAAAGATGGTTAAACATCTTTGAGTGTCAACTTCACAAGGGTCACTGAAAACAGAGGCAACGGGCAGTGGCTTTGCCCAAATGAAAGAACATACAAGACCTGCTCCATCCTGCATATCCTTTGGAACACAGGGAAAGTTGGTGGAACATTTGAGAGAGGTGCTAATTTTGAGCAATCAGGCTGCTCTGTGAGACGAGCTCAGATCACTTGGGTATTTAGAGGAAATAAGATAATATTTTGTAGTCATTGGTTGTTGAGGCTGGTACATTTGGGTTTTACTAAGTTAGAGAAAAGCTCAATTTCTCCTTTTCAATAACACCATGTCTTTTCATTAGAAGCCTGAAATAGCAGGGTTTTTCTCTGCTCTTCCATTCCTTTGAAACCCTACTCATAATTAGCTTCCCACAACTCCTAGGTTTCTTCCACCATTACTCATCATCCTGGTCTATTTGTGTTACAGATTATGATTCTCAACCTCCATTGGCTTCACCAAGGTTAGTACCATTTTGTTATTTTAAGTCTATATTGCTAATCTTTGGGGAACATACCTACTTTTCCCTTATTACTATATTTAGTACCTTCAAATTAATCTGATATATTCACAGAGGTTCTTAATCTGAGGTCTTGTGGCTATGGAGATGCATGGATAAAATTCAAGCTGTCTGTGAGTTTGGACAGGAAAAAAAGTCACATCTTTATTTGCATTAACCTCTAACCCTAGTTGAGCATTTCCTTCTTTTATTAATGTAAGCAACAAATTACAATGAAATAAATGGAACATAAAATCTACTTTTATATTGAATTCTAATTGTTTCAGGTATCTCAAAATTCACTTATGTTCATCACTAGTTAAAATTATGATTGTTATTAGATGTGCCACTAGATCTTGTTATTTAATATGTCATATATGAGTATATCACACAAAATATAAAACACATATATTACATCATAAATTTAAAAAATATTTTGATAACTCTTTCAATCAATATAATTGGTTTCTTCTTAACCCTATGTATTTATGTAAAAACAAAGAAAACAAACCACCTACCTTATTCTGAGAAAGGATCCATAGGCTTAACTGTCCAAGGGAATAACAGCACTAGAATGATTTAAAATTCTTGGAAGAGCCAAATGTCTCTACAACACAATGGCAAAAAGATTAAAAGCAACCTAAATGCTCAATGACAGAAGATTGGTGAAATAAATTATGATGTATATTTAGAGTAGAATATTATGCAGTCACTCAACAACGCTATAGAACACTGTTTAATGGAATACATAGGTATATATCACAATGTTTTATAAAATAAAAAGTTGTACATGATTATTTTTTGTAAATCAAACACACATATACATATACTTACAATACACATATATAAAAAATGGGTGTCAAGATACAGAAAAATGCTAACGCTTATTTACAGATGGTGTGTAATAATTTTTACTCAACTCATTTCTGAAAATTTTCTATCAGATTTTCTATTTTTTGCAAGAAAAATAAAAATTATTATCTTTAAAGAAATGAAGTCCTAAGAAATGATCCAAAGGAAATGTCATTCCTACCCCTGATCACCTATACATTCATTCATTCAACACATAAACTTCAGCTCAGTGGTTAATGTTATAGGATGAAGTAATATTATCTACAAGATCCACTATCATTATGGAAAAACATTTACTGATTTTCATACAAATGATTTTGCAGCTGAACCAGTAAAAAAGTTAATTAAGTATGATTTATCAATTTTCTAGGCTATGGGACCCAAAGTCAAATCTGTCTTTAGCACAAGTATCGGATATTCATTCCTTTCAAAATTGTGTCCCACCAACCAATAATAATTTTGTCTTCAGAAAGTCCTTTCCGTCTTGTTTTATTTTTGCTGATTTGTGTTTTTGCTTTTTGAGTGTCCTGTAACAAATAACATAAATTTAGTTTTCCATCATACAAATCCTATTAAAAAATAAGCATATTTTATAACAACATATGTTTCTGAATTCACATTCCCCACAACAAAAACTTCTATTTCCTCTATAACTGTGCCATACTTTACAATTTTTAATAATTCTGAATCTTATACTGGAAAAGATATTCACTGTTATTTTACTATATCTAGGTATTAGGAATTCCAAATGCTACTGAGATAAACATGACCATCAGACTCCTTATATGCTAACCTTTTGCTAACATGTTATATGCTAACATTAGCTGGAAAAAATATACTAAGTTTTAAAAATGCTCCTAACTAAAGGTTTATGACTTTAAAATACAACTCTTCTAAAATTAGACATTCAGCTAATATGCAAGATGTGACTATAAAGTAATTGGCCTGATATTATTGTTTTTGTTCATAAAAACACCAGAAATTACATAAGACAGGATGTCATCCCCTCTGAGTAGTCACCTACAGGCTAACTTGAATGACACTTACCTTTGCCCAGAACAATATCAGGACCTTTCTTTTGGACTTGTCTTTAGTCTGTTCCTTTTTATTTTAAACATATGTCTTCATAGGCAGCCAAATTTTGTCCTTTTGAGTTGGATTTGATCTTCATCGATAGCTAAAAGTAATCTAGAATAGGATTGGGGCCTTGGATGTACCAGGTAGAATGAAGTAGATATGAAAGAAGGATTGAGGAAAATGCAGGATGACTCTCCATGTGAGGGGTGATACTCAAAGTACTCAACAAAAGGTATGACAGGACAGAGACCAATCAAAACAGATGTCATTGGAGCAAGGTCCTGGAGAACACTGACCAAGATCCAGGTATTAATTTTTTAGTTGCTGGGTTGTGAGGTGTTCTAAAGAGTCCTAGAAGACAAACTGTAGCATTGGGGATAGTTGGGCATTTGGGGGTTTCTGAGCTGTGGCATTTACCAAACAATAAAGGAGATTTGAAGTATTTTAATATCCACTATTAGTCCT
The DNA here is from genome assembly GCF_002201575.2 of Neomonachus schauinslandi. Lineage (NCBI taxonomy): Eukaryota > Metazoa > Chordata > Mammalia > Carnivora > Phocidae > Neomonachus > Neomonachus schauinslandi. The sequence goes on along the minus strand of NC_058409.1, from coordinate 71,603,804 downwards.
TCCCAAAAGTGAAGAGGCCAGTGCTGTTTATGTGTAGCTCAGGCATTGACTCTGAAGGTATTGCCCAAGAGTTGTTTGAAGGTGTTGAGAGCAATAATATTGGGATAAATGTACAGGAAGTCAGGGTACTATTTTGAAGGGCATTGCTTATCTGAATATTTAGATTCTTTAAACTCATTTAGAACAGGCACCATTCCTATTTCATTTTTCTCCCTAGCTCCTAACATAATGCTTGGCATATAGTGGTTGCTTAATAAATATTTGTTGAATGAATGGTATGTTTGTTAAAGAAAAAATAACTTCAAAGTAAAATCTCATATTTAGGGCCTTTTAAAATTTTTATTTTTTAAGGCTGTAAACTCTTCATTCTATTGGAGATAATTCTAAAAATCTCTTTAAAGAGAGAAATCTACCAATATTTATTTCTGACTCAAAATACTTTGGATAGCTGCCTACTTCTCTCTGGAAAGCAGTCCTTTTCAATGCTGTTTTCATTATCACAACTTAAAAAGCCACACGTCGATGAGAATCTGTCTCTAACTCCTTGAAGTTCCTATTATTTCTATTCACAAAGAATCTTCCTTTTAGCAGGTAGGACTTGAGGCTTTCTCAAGGCTCGAGCTGCTATACCGTGACTGTTGTCAAATATTTATCAGGCTATGGGTGTCTCGTACTATGCATCATACATCATTTACTTCTCCTAACATCACAGATCAGAAAACTGTCCCAGAAGAGCTAAGCAACTTCCCCAGATTTGCACAGCTAATAAGTGGTGAAAATATGTTCTGAATTCAGGCTCCAGAACTGAGCACCCTTAACCAACACAGTATAATAAGGAACAAGAGCTTGTTTATCTTATATAGACAGGATAGAAATTGAAGGATTTCCCATGCCTAAGAAGTACCTGAGAACTCTCATTACATTGACTCTCAAAAACTAGGTTTCAGGGGCGCCTGGGTCTCAGTCGGCTAAGCGACTGCCTTCGGCTCAGGTCATGATCCCAGGGTCCTGGGATCGAGTCCCACATCAGGCTCCTTGCTTAATGGGGAGCCTGCTTCTCCCTCCTGCTCTGCCTGCCACACCCCCTGCTTGTGGGTGCTGTCTCTGTCAAATAAATAAATAAAATATTAAAAACAAAACAAAACAAAAAAACAAAAAACAAAAAACTAGGTTTCAGAGGGAGATTTCATTTTACATTCATTTTACAAGTGATACTGAACACATATGATGTTGAGGCACTGTTCTAGGTTCTGGGAGGACAGGTGAGAGATCCATGATCTCTTACTGTTTTGTAAACATAGTGCCTAGAAATTTACTCAAGTCTTCTATGGCTACTTTTTTCATTACTCCTAGTGAGAGGGAAAAAACTGAACCCCTGTGTTCAGTCTGAATTTTGGATCCTAAGCAGTCATCATCCTTGATGAATTGCATAATAGACATATCTCTAGAAGGGAGGACATCTACTATTTTCTTCCTCTGGCTTCCCTGGGGGAATATCTGATCACCTTTGACATCCTGTCCTTATAAGGAGAACAACAGAGGGAGGGGAAGGCGGAGGTTACATGTGAAACATGTAAACTACTTGGAACACAGGTATCATCTAAACATTCCATTAATGCAGGCAGCATTTCTCTGTCACTGCAGGATTACCTGTATAATGCTGGTATTCAGAGCAAGTTCCCTACAGGCTAATGCTTTCATATACAAATTTTAGGCTTTAGGAGGCATTTCAAGTTATACAGTGGCTTCATGTATTATCATAATTTGGAAGAGTAGAAACATTAACTGAACTTTGTACCTTCCTTGAATGATTAAGTTGTACTTTAAAGGGAGGTTAATAAATAACCAAAGAGAGGGATACTAAAGAACTAAACCTGGAATAGTAAACTGTACTAAATGCCCCAAGCAAGCTGAGAAATACAAGAAAATACTTTTTCACCATAAATCGTCTTAACACATGCCGAAAGATTGGTCTGCTGTAAGTGGAGTTGGTGACTCCACTCTGCCCTGTTAAGATTTCAAGGTAAAATAAGGGTTCCTGATAACAGCAATAACAAAACAACAAAGAATTTTTCCCTAAAACCCCAAATTCTCAATATTAGACTCATCCTAATGTTCTCAATTATTTATTTTTATTTTTTCCTTCTTATTGTATGATACATGGCCTCAAATTTCCTTTTTGGAACAAAGTACAATATAAACTCTTAAAAAGAAGCAAACAAACAAATACATAGATAAATCATACTCAGGAGAGTCCTTTCTTTCACCCTAAAGATTTGATCTGTGGTAAACTACAAATTTCTTTGGGAGAGATCATGTTTTAAACGATGTTATCAATATGATATGAAAGAGTACTTGAGTCTTAAGAGCAGATTTTGCGAGAAAATAAAAAGTGAGATCTGCCAACCTTTTCTGAGAGATAAATGTGCCAAAAGTTTCCCTTGTTCTAATTTTGGCCCAAGAACAAGCATGTGGGACGTTTCTGCATTTGGACTGAAAGTGCTTTCCACAAGTTAGACGATCTGTATGGCACTTGGCATAAGGCTGCCTCCCTCAAGAGTAACTACAACCTTCCCATGCATAAGATGCTTAATACAGACCTTAGCAGAATCTTGAAAAGTCCAGAGATCCAAAGAGCCCTCCGAGCACCATGCAAGAAGATTCATCTCAGAGTCCTGAAGAAGAATCCACTGAAGAACCTGAGAATCATGTTGAAGCTAAATCCATATGCAAAGACCATGAGCCAGAATACCATTCTTTGCCAGGCCAAGAATCACAAACTCTGAATGGATAAGGCAGCAGCAGCCTTAGAAGCCAAATCAGATGAGAAGGGGGTTCCAGGCAAGAAGCCTGTGGTGGGGAAGAAAGGAAAAAAGGCTGTTGGTGTGAAGAAGCAGAAGAAACCTGTGGTGGGGAGAAAGGTTGCAGCTACCAAGAAACCAGCAGCTGACAAGAAACCTGCAGAAAAGAAACCTATTGCCTAAAAACTTATGTTTATTCTATAAAAGTCAAATCATTTTGGACAGCTAATTTTGAATAAAGACCTGTGAGACCAGTGAGAAAAGAAAAACAACAACTGAGCACCAAAATCTTTGTCTCCCAAAAGTAAAATGCTCAGGTATCTCCACCTTCTATGTTCTGGGAGATAAATCACATTTAAATCTCAAATTTAAAAGAAACTTCTCCCTTGCACTCTTTTATTATATTCCAAGGCAAATAATCAAGTTAACTATCCGGTAGTCACATAACCCATAAGAATAAAATGTTAAAGGATTTTTGTCAAAGGGATTACAGAAAACCAGTCCTTTTACCTCATGGATTGTTTCTGATTTTCTGGTCCTTTAAACTTTCTCCTCTCCTATGTTAAGTCAAATCATCAGATCAATAATACATGATGCTCGAACCTTGAGATTTCAGGCTCAGGAATGATAATGGCACAAGCAAAATAGGCATTACAACACAAAATTGTGCTTTGCGGAAACTATGGCGTAATATCCTGAAAAAATAGTTCAAGTCATAAAAATGTAGTGCACTGACCTCCCGGAGAGAATTGTGTCCATAGGTCCGGGAACGATGTCTGTTGTCCAACACCCTCACCCCACGTCTGAGCCCTTGTGCTCCATGTGGTTTTTCTCTCAGGGGTCATTATTGGGTTTCATAATGATTAGCTTGTGTATGAAAAAGGAAAGCTCAAGACTATAATTTCATACATACTTAAAAAAAAAAGCATATAAAGAAAATTCAGTAGCGAGACAAGTAATCTCCTAGAGCCTGCTGTGACCAAGAGTATACCTGTGAGAAGGCTGAGCTGATGAATGAGTGTCTCAGCATGTATGGGGACAAACCACAGAGGGGAAAGCTTTGTGTCCCTCTAGCTTAGGAATCCCTGCTCTCCCGGTTCCCCCTTCAGACACAAGGAGAGTACCCACAGAGAAATAGAGAGCAGCTGTTAAAGCCAATGAGTACTGGGGCTACCAGAGTCAGAAATTTAGTGACAAAAATAGGGGGGATATTTCTTTTCATTTTGGCAACCACATACTTACAGAGATATTTCTCAGTAAAGGCCTACGTGAAGGGTAGATTGAAGAAAAGTGGAGGTGAAAGCAAGGCCCAGAGGTAAAAAGTGCAGCAGGCAGAGAGGACTTGGAGGAAGAGTTAAAGCCACATGAGGAATGAGGGAGGCAGTGCACATACCTGGGGAGCAGTTCTTCAGCCTCTCACCTGCAGAGTCTCCTTTCACTACAGATTCTCAAGTCCTCTCCCCTGAAGAGGAAGCCTAGGCTGGAGAAGAGAAAAATCTGGCTTAAAATCCTGGGTTAGCCCCTCGCTGTCTGTGGGACCCTGAGCCAGTGACTTCATAGCTCTGCGCCTTCATTTCCTCATCTGTGAAGAGGAATAACTAGAGGAGAGCTGGTCCATGAAAACACCTGCAACATTGCGTGGCACATGGCTCAATAAATGTGAGATTTTATTACATTCTTATCAACAGTCACGTCAACATAACTTCCCTTTTAAAAAAAAAGTGTTCAACACATGTCCCATCCCCTCCAGTTGTACTTAAGATTTAACAAAAACATAGGTAACTTCCTCACTTTCCCTTCCTTTGGTGAAATAAATTATGGAGTTTTTTATATTTCTATATTTTTATTTGTATTCATCTCTGTATTCCTCTACATACAAAAAGTAAATTCTTCAAAACAATAGCATGAGCTAATGCAACAGCCTTCTAGCTAGTCTTCCTCATTCCACTTTTACCTGCCTGTGGTCCATTCTATACACGGAGCCTGAGTTATCTTTGTAAAATACTTTGTAAAAGGATATCACTCCCTGATTAGAACCTATGACACTTAGAATAAACTCAGATTCCTACCTGTGAGATCCTGCCTTATCTGGCCCTTGCCTTATTTCTAACTGTCTTTTATACCCCCCCCCCAAGTTTTCATTACAATAGTAGTACACTGGCCTCTCAATTCCCCAGCTTATTCTGGCCTCAGGGCCTTTGCACTGGTTATTATCTCTCCTTAGAGCTCTCCTCTCACAGCTGCTCCCAGTGACCAAGTCTTATTTCAAATATTACCTCCTTCTCCAAACTATCCCATCTAAAGAAGGATGCCCCAACAATTCTCTAGTCCCGTTTAATTTTCTTTACAGCACTTGTCACTAGATGAATTTTTTATGTATTTATATGCAAGTTTATCATCTCTTTCTCCTTATCAAAGCATCGCATCAGGAGAGCAGGGGTCTTGTTATACCTAGCATTGTGCCTGGAGTAAATTGTTAGCTCTCACTAAGCTTTTGTTGAACATATGAATGAATAATATGCAAATAGGGCCTACATGCTAAAAGAAGGAAATGTGTTTATGAGAATATATTTCTAACGGGTTGAATGGCTCAAAGGATATTAGGAAAATAATATCTCAGGGATTAGACCTTCAAAAAATTTCGAGAAATATTTATATATTCAATTGATCGATGGCTTCAGTCTAGTTTCTTATGCTGATAATTCAGGGCCTAGCCTCCTGTCAACAGTCAAAGCCTTTTAGATAATCTATACAGAGAAGCGTGGGATAGAAACTCAACAAAGACAACAGTCCAGATCAGAACTGCAGATTCTAAAAAAAAGTAAGAGGACTTTTGGGGTGTTCTGTAATTCTGCCTGATAATTCTATTGCTAAGATAGTCACTCAAGCTATAACAGAATGAAACATTGATGAAAATAAAAAAATCATTTCAAAGTAACAAAAGGTCCAATGAAAGTCCTCTTTCAGAGAAATAAACATATATTTAACATCACTTTAAGAGTCATTGATCTTATAAATAAAAAATTGTAGCACAAACATGGTATCTGTTTGGCAAGTTTACTTATCCATATTTCATAATTAGGCCCATGACTTCTTTTCCTCATGTGAGGCTAATTTCTCTTGCAAGCTCAAAGCAAATCTTGTTTTAAAAACAGTTCAATGCTCTCAGTTTGTGTTGATGTTCAGATAACTGGTTGTTTCGGACATAACTTTTAAATAGACAGTAATAAAGCACATGATATTAAGTGGATATTCAAATATCGATGCCATAACAAAATGCTATCTCTACGATTTTTAGAAAATTCTTCATCACAGATCCCCTTGATAATCTGGACACCCAACTCTGTTAATATAGCTCCACCTTCACTTTTATAGAGGCACCGGCACACTAATTGTTATTTGAGGTTTGGACCAATCCATGCTATCTGGTTTCACCTAAATTCAAAGAAGCAGTTCTCCTTCATTCAATACAACTGACGCTTACAAAACTTCCAGTGACATATTTATTCAGGTTAAACACTTCAAGTTATAAATTTCATCACATTTGCTTCAGTATCTTTTCAACAGATATCATTTCCATTCTAATATTTCCATCCAACATACTCCTTTTTCTAGAGAGTATCTTATGTAATGGGTCCTATGTTGTGTAAAGTTGAGAAATATAACATCTATGCTGTTATTCAAATAGCTGATAACTTATTTTTCAACAGTGATGGCAGAAACCACAGTGCTAGTGCTTCTTAATGATTCTGCTTAGAAATAGCTAAGGTCACCCCTCACTTTTCATTGGCCACAGCAAGACACATAGCCAAGACTGACACTGATGGGGTGGAAAGTTTTGAAAATTAGGGTCATATGTACCTTTCTCCATTCTTTTGAATTTTTTCCCTGTTCTCCAAAATTTCTCAAAGAATATGGTAGTACTATGATCATATCATTTAGATTGTGTACTGCCCAAAATGCAATTTGTCATGATCTGGGGTTTGAATTCATCTAAAATATTTGTTATCATGAGACTCCTCTCATTGTTTATATCAATAACCTCTTAATGTAATGATCTCTCAGTGTTGTCAGCTTAAAGATCATTCTTCTTGGTATAGGCAGAAGAAAAGCGGATGTGTAGTGTTTTCTTTTAACATGATACCATCATTCTCAAGCAATGGACATATAATTTTCATCTATCTATTGCTCTGAAAATAGCACTAAAAATTGCTGCTGTTGTCTCTAGTGGTTTTTGTGAGCCTCAGCTAATCTTTGCCGTTAACTCTCTTGAAATTCTTATCCTAGTCCTTTGTATTCCCCTTAGTTATAGTTTCTCTCATGCACAATTTACATAGATATCTTCCAGCTTTATTAGACAGCTTCTCTTACCTGCAAATATGCCAGGTTTTCTACCTGCTTCCCCGTTTTCTTTCCATTGAGAATATATTAAATTGTGTGACCAGAATTTCATAATTCAGCGTTCTTCATCACCATAGAATTATATTAATTTTTTGAATCTTTTTTTGAAAATGTCTTTATTTTTTAAGAAAATATTTCATCAGCTTTTATTTGATAATCCAACTTTATTCTATCCTCACGGGTTTTTTTTTATTTTATTTTCATCATGATAAGTGTACTCTTTAATCCCCATCCCCTCTTTTCCCATTCCCCTACCCACGTCTCCTCTGGTAACCAACAGTTATTCTCTACAGTTAAGAGTCTGTTTCTGGGTTTCTCTCTCTCTCTCCCTTTTTCCTTTGCTCATCTGTTTTGTTTCTTAAATTCCACATATGAGTGAGATCTTATGGTATTTGTCTTTCTCTGACTGACTTATTTCACTTAACATTATACTCTCTAGCTCTATCTGTGTTGTTGCAAATGGTAAGATTTCATTCTTTTTCATGGCTGAGCAATATCTCTACTATATATATATATACCATTTCTTCTTTATCCATTCATCTATTGAGGGACACTTGGGCTGTTTCCGTAGTTTGACTAATGTGAATGATGCTGCAATAAACATAGGGGTGCATATATCCCTTTGAATTACTGTTTTTGTATTTTTTAGGTGCAATTTCTAGATCATAGTGTAGTTCTATTTTTAATTTTTTTGAGGAGGTTTATTTTTTTTGATGGCATGATTATAAGAAGCAATATAGCATAAAGGTTAAGAATTCAGTCTCTGGAGATGAAATTTGAATCTTGGTTGGGTTTGAGTTTTTTTTTTTTACTCATTTTTTTAAACTAAGATCAACAAATTCCTAGGTAGAAAGCAGACAAAACCCTATAGATAAGTGAAATGGAGCACAGGAGGCTGCAGCATAGAACAGAAGGGGACCACAGTGAAGGGCAGAGCCTAACTTCAATGGGACTTTGGAAAGGCTCCTAGCTCAGACTGAGCAGGTATACTGGGGGACAGTAGAAATAGGGGCTCATTGAAAGTCCTTCAATAAAATAGCTGCATTAGTTCTCTCTCTCTCTCTCTCTCTCTCACACACACACACATGCGTGCGCACACACACGTAACACATCCCAGGATCTCTGCATGCAGAATAAATGGAAATCCAGTGTTCGTTCCTCCAAGATAAAAACTGCGCAGGCACCTAAAGGAATTGAGTAAGCTTCCTGGGAAAAGTACAGGCTGCTAGTGTGAGCTCTGGTTTACCATACCCACTCACCCTTAGGCAAATCCTCCAGATAATAAGCTCTACCTACATACAAAGAGCCTTTAATTCAGGGAAGAGATGTCTTGGGGAAAGAAACTGCCAAGAAAACCTGCAACCCTAACCTGGAATAATCAACCTAAACAAGAGTAAGAATAAGCCTAAATAAGAATAAGCCAGGACTACCAGACAGATGAGGAAGACTAACAGCATTAAAGAGGAAGATCAAGATAAAATCAGCTGTAGACTTCAGTAGAATATAGTGGAAGTGCAAGAAAATGAAGAAATCCATTTTTTTAAAATTCTAATTAGAATACTCAGAAGTTTTTTTTAAAGATTTATTTATTTATTTTAGAGAGAGGGGGTTGGGGGGCAGAGGGAAAGAGAAAATCTCAAGCAGACTTCCCCACCAAGTGCGGAGCCTGACGCGGGGCTTGATCCCACGACCCTGGGATCATGACCTGAGCCAAAATCAAGAGTCCAAAGCTTAATCAACTGAGCCACTCAGGCACCCCAAAAATCCTCAAGAGTTTTTAAATGATGTTGTAACCTTCAAAACAAGAATAAGAATCTATAAAAATGGGATAGATCACAGTAAGAACCAGCTCTTAAAATTTTTTTAAATGCAAAACTCAAAAATTCATAAAAGAGCAGTAAAATTTTTAAAATATCATAACACAGAATGAAAAAATACAAAGAAGAAACACATGACAGAGAATATAAGAGTCACAAAGTATCAATCCACAAAGTTCAATGTTCAACCCCTTGGGGGTCCAGAAGGAGAACAAAGAAAATAAAGGAAAGTAAATTAAAAAAAAAAAAGGAATAAAATGCAGAAAGACACAAGCCATAACATTGAAAGAACCCCTGAATATTTTCACCATCTTATATAATATTGATTCAATAGACAAACTTAAAGTTGAGGGAATAAGAAATAAAACATACTATTATTGTAGGTGAAAAAAGTTACAACAGAAAACCTGAAAGTAATAATACAATACCAAATATTGGGAGAAATAATGGAAGAAAAGTTGAGAACTGTTTCAATAAGTTAAATCTACAACATTGACAGCAGATCATCAATAATAATTAAAATTGATTAATCAAGAAATAAGTTAATAGATTATATTCACCATACTAAATATAGTAATACACATATTACTACATTTATAGAAGAAAACATTAAGAAAGTTAAAAGTGATTTTAACTAAGAAGAATGAGATTTGCAAAAGAGAGAACAGTGTATTTCGTGACTGAATCTCTATAGATTCTTTTTTTTTTTTAAGTGTCTCATTCTCTATTCAGGCTAGCACTTTTTTGTGCAACATAACGCCTTAGGCCTACATATACAGCAAGTAATGAATCGTGTGATGAAACAGTATGATCCACGGCCAGGCTCTATGGAAGAATGCAGACAGCCCCAGGTGGGAGAGTGGACCACTGACTGGGCTGACCTAAGGTGAACGTCATCCCTTGGGTAACTACAAAGGCATTTGAGCCTCCTTCCAAAACCCCAGGCAAGACTGTTTTCAACTTGACTGAGCTGCCAAGATTCCCATACCTAGGTAGAAATGAGACTTTTCATTGGATGCCATTCTGCCACTATCAAGCTCGGGTTTTCAGTACCTCTATTAAGCTCTGCCCTTGGGTTAGAACTTAAGAATATAAAACACGATTCTCTTGTAGTTGTTTTTGACTTCAGTAGTCCCAGCTACTGAGTTGAAATATTTATTTCAACAAAAATGAGCACCTACTTTGTGCAAGGCACCATGGGAAATACACATGTAAACCAGACAGATTGGGTTCTCTCAGGGAGTTTAGGAACCACTGAGTGAGAGAGTTGTACGCAACTAATTGTAATACAAGACCAAACGCAAGTGAATTGGAACATAAAGGAGGAAGAGAGGGCTTCCAGTTTAGGAAGGGATCAGGAAAGTCTAAGTAAGGAACTGTCAGAAGTGAGCGGGGATCCTGGGCCTTGAGTCAACAGGATGCCTTCCAGCTAGTGCTGTTATACAGCTGCACCTTGGTACATAATCTGCGAGTGATGTTATCTGAGCTGTACCTGCCCTGGCCCAAGACAATGCCACTATCTCTAGTTTGAAGTGGCTCTGAATTTCTGCTGAGTAAATGCTACAATCATCCCAAATGCCTTGTTTACCCACACATGTGCATTTTCCTTGGAAGATATGAATTGGTAAAGTATAACGAGTACAGAAGTCAGTGTTGTAGTGTAAGCAAACCAGAACTTGTTTGCTAAATCCAAACTTCTGGGTTGTTTCTATTTTTAATAGCATTTCTCAACATGTGTTCATGTCCCTGCGTCTACATTTTACCCTCAAATCCGGAAGATTAAAGAACCAGAGAATGTTAAAATTGGAAGGGATCTCGCCTATTATTCAATATAATCCTATCATTTTACAGATAAAGAAACTAGGCCAAGATACAGTAAATGTGACTTCCCAAGGTTACGCAACCACTAAGAGGAAAGACTGGACTTAAACCAACTTTTTGAAGGCAGGTCCAGCTTAATTCAGTTTTTGGCAATAGGTCTAGAATTATCAGTATTTCTGAAATAAATTCTAAATAACTTTAAAGGGACATAGTTTTACTGAGATTTTTTTATACTTGGACAAAATGTACACATATTGGCTACCAAAATACAAAATATTTCTTTTCAAACTATTTTAATTAATTTTTAAATTATTTAAATTATTAAATAATTGTTAAAAAATATAAATATTTTTGTTCTATTGAAGTACAGGGAAATGGTAATTAGCTAATCACCTACTACGTATAATTTTTGTTTCATCGAAGCAAAAACAGGAATTAGTTTTAAAATAGGTACTCTCTTGTTATAATTAATATTATACATCCAGAGACATCGTATTTTTAAAACAGACCATATTAGGATGAAGACTGTACTGTATTTGTTTATGACTATCAGCATATCATATCATAGTAACTGGCTTATAGAATATACTCAATAAATAGTTGAATAAGTAAATTAATATAATATTGCATTTGAATTTTCCACCAACCTTTGTAAAGCACACATTATGTCCAATATTTATATGGTAAAAATCTGACCTATAACACCATTATTTGGATGCGTTCAAAACTTTGCCTACCCTTGATTTAAAATCAATCCATCCTTTCCCAAAATGCACCCCATGATTAAAGGTCTTCCTCTAGACCCAGCTGTAAGTAAATCCTAGGTGAGACTGTGAAGAATACTGCTACTGCTTTCCTCCCTACCTTACCCCAGCCTGAGGGAGGGTTCTGGAGGTGAAGCCCACACCTGGCCCCAGACCCTGCTCCCAAGCTCAAAAGAGGACCTCTTGGCTAGTCAAGAGTTCAAATCACCAGATGCCTTCTCAGTAGTGCTCTATAAACTACTAACAGGCTAACTAGGAGACACCCTAGGAATTGTGGATGGAACTTCTCACCTGGAGGGCTGTTTGCCAAGGCATAAGATACAGAAGTACACAACAGAAAGAGAACAGAGAGAAAACTCACAAAGTTTTACCAAGAATATTAAGAACCCCACTGAGGAAGTTAAAGATGGATACTAAATATAAAAGGCATTTATTTAAGAATGAAAGCTTTTTTTTAATGTTATGCATATAAACAAGAAGTTAACACAGCTCTTATTATCTTCCTCCATTTTATAGAAATAAGAAAAATGTTTTGAAAACTGATGTCACTGAGGTTTTCCAATTGTTTAAAAAACAACAAATGAAATGAGTACTTCTAATCTTTTTTGGTATGTTTATACAACGAAAAAAGGAATGTTATAATAGCCTCTAGCTTGTCTATTTTAATGTCTGCATATTTATACAACTAACTATAACAAAATATTACAAGTTTGGCTTTTTTTTTTTCAATTATTTGTATGTAAAGTCACTTAAAGTATAGAATGGTATTTTCCCTTACTCTCCTAGTAAAGATACAACTAAGACCAAAATATTGAGAAAAATAAAAACACGGATAAGAGTTAGGGAAGCCGGGTTCTTCCTACCCTGGCTTCTACCACTGAGTCACCAGTGATGTTCTAGCCATCTGCCCCCCGCCTCCCTTATCTCCAGCTGAGAAACAAAGGCCTGAAACACAGTTATGCACAGAGAAATGAGGAAAAGCTGCAAACAGTGGTTTGCAAGTCTTGGTAACCTCCTTGTGAGCTTGACCATGACTCTTCAAGACCATTTGATGTCCCATGTCTCAAGTCCACCTCAGAAGGAGGCAAAAGTCAAAGGCAGGCCTTGATGCACAGAATCTGGAAACTCATCAGGATTTGGCCACACCCCAGGAAGAAAAACTTTTGCACTAACTCCAGGGGGAGAAAAATCCTGATATATCAACTTTGCACTTTTCTAACAACATAGAGCCAAGGCCCAAACATAATCTGGAAAGTTTCAGCCCAAATGAAGATTTTAAGAGACTCTATCAGGGAATGAAGAAATAACAGCTTGCTCATTTTATGAGCAATGTAAGCACTGCAAGCATGTTTCCTGTTGTGAATATTCTGAGAAACCCATGCATTCTTACCTGATGGCAAGAAGAGAAAACAACTACAAGAAGGGTATAAGAAAAAGAAAAAGGAAAGCAGGATATTCAGTCACAACTTTGTGTATAGACATACATTAGCATATAGAACAATTATCTTGAATAAACGGATCATCTGTTTGGCGTTTTGGTTCTAGATGTAGCTTGGACTTTTCCAGTACTCTGGAGGTTGGATAGCTGACCTTTCCAGCAAGGTCAGGGGGATCTGTTTGCTCACTGGGTTGATCCAAGCTGGACTTACTTATTCCTGCATCCACTGTTTGCATGAAGAAATTACACTGAAAATTTTCTTCAACTACAGTAATTAAATATTTCCATTGCGCTTGTGACCTATTTTACCTGAAATGTGAACATGCCTTATTTTATTATTTTCTAAAATATTCTTCACCTCGGCAATTTTAATTTTTTCTAAACATTTTCTTTAATGTGCTCTTCCTTATCTATTCTAATTTTTCAAATTTTTCCTTTTTTCATTTTAACTTTCTTTTCTTTTGTCATTTTCTAAGTAGTTAAAAAGGAAAAAAAAATGGAAATAAGCAGAGAAAGCTCATTGGAGTAAATGCTTTCAGCATGATTTTCCCACTGAAGTTTTCCACATGCAGGGCAGGTAAGAAGGAGATAAGGGACTGAGAGTTGTGAAAGGCCTCCCAGCTCATATTTGACTCCCAGCTCATATTTGCAAAGTTAGACCTCTGATATTACCACCCAAGGAGGCTCTATATCATCCCAGAGATATGCCACAATATTAACAGAAGACATTTATCTCACTACGTTAGACGCGTGTCCCATGGCTGATTGTACCTCTTATAGTCTGCTATGAACAAATATTCATTCATATATATATATATATCTCTTCATATTTGTATCCTATAATTTCTCATAAATAATAAAATTAAAGTATATTGTATTTTTTCTGTGTCAAATGGGCTTATTTGTTAAATATAAGTGTATAAGAATGTTACTTCGTCTAATCTTGTTTGGACACCTCATTCTTAACTATACCTAAAGCTTCAAGAAAAGCAATAAAAAGCCTTTCCAAACTGGTCTTTATAATTTGTGACCAGCCTTTCTAAGCTGGTCACAGATTATAACAAATGTGTTATAACTCTGAACATGGCTCATGCTACAGAATTCTTTATCTCACCTTCTATTTTCCAGCAGCTCTAAACCACTTAATGTTCTCTATACATGGCAAGCTCTCTCATGCTCCTGCACGTTACTCCTTCTGCCTCAAATATCAGTCCCTACTTCATTTTATTTCCCTCCCAAGAGTGATTCAGTTCAATTCCACCTTCTCTGTGTGACTTTCTCTGATAACCCCCTGCATCCATTCACCTGCCAGGCACTGTGCTAGATGTTAAGCCAGCAAAATGAAAACACTACACCTGCCCTCTAGATGCACGCGTGACACAGTGGTCCAAAGGGGGTACTTCGGGAACATTTTGTGATAAGGGCCAGAAAGAGGGTCAGGGAAGGTTTCCTGGATGAGGTAACAGCTGAATCAAAATTTGAAAGGCATGTAGAAATTCCTTAACAGAAGAAAGAAGGAGGGGAGATCATTCAAAACAGAAACTATGATGAAGCAAGGGTGGGGAGAAAGAATGCTGATTGAGAGGTAAATATGCCATTTAAAGGAGTGCAGATTTCTTTTTTTTTTTTCCTTGAAGGCAACAGGGATCCTTTTAAGCAGAAGAATGAGATGATCAGATGTATCTTTTAGAAACTGTAGAGATCAGATCAGAGAGAACAAGACTAAGGCAGTTAGGAGACTTATTTGTAAAGGAGATGATATGAGTACTTAGAATGGGAATGAAGGACATGAAAGAGAATTTGAGAATGTGAAAGAGATAACTGCGTTAGAAGTGAAAGGCCTTCGTGATAGATTGGGTGTGGTACACAAGGGATGGAAAGTAGTCAAGAGTGAATCCCTAGTTTCTCTGCCTTCTTCCTTGGGTGGACAGTGAGACCTTCACTGAGATCAGGAATACAGGAGGAGGAACAAGAGGTGATTGGCTGAGTTTTGAATTTGTTGAACAGGAGAGGCCTGTGGAACATCCACGTTGAGAGGCAAGTGTTCATTCCTCTGTGTGCCCACTACCTGTTGCATGACCTCATATTACCATGCTGGGATTGTCTATCTTCTACCTTTAACTTTCCCTAGACAGGAAGGACTGTCCAATCTAAAAACCATCCCCTCAGGGTACCTCAATGAGCCTGTGCTCCCCATGACAGACAAGTCTCTCCCATTCTCTCTCTTTCATTAGAGCAGTGCTAACTCAGAAGAAATATCCTGTACAGGCGGAAGTCCATTACCCCTTCTGGAGAAAGCAAAAACATGCACTGAAGAAAGAAAGGCTATTTTCCCCTCTATTTTAATTCAATTTTAAATTCTATTTCCCACCCATTTTCAAAGGGACCATTGTTTCAGAAGAACTGAGTACTTTCTAAGGTAAATAAATAGAGTGAATAACAATCTTGTTTAAGATTCCAACTTATTAACAGAAAACATGTGTAGACTTAAGCATTAAAAATAAATATGCCTTTAAAGATGACCTGGGAGGCTTCTTACCTGCCAAGAACAGAGTTCAAGACCTCAGAAAGTCTGTTTTCCCAGAAACGGTAGATTATATTGCTAATGATGGCAAGGGCATTAAACCATAAGTTTTTTTTTCTCCCTATAATTTTGGTACTATTTAGGTAAGTTTTGTAAGAGTCTGAAATAAGAGAAGTATTCCCAAGACTGATCTCGGGTTGTGAAAATTGGGTCTATGATTTCATCCTTTGGAAGAATGTTTTCAGTTCTTGCTTTTCTTTCCAGACATGTACATTTGGGATGAGCTCTTCTTATATTTGAATTATATTTTAGTGATCTTGGTTCTGTTGGTATACACAAATATAAATTCATTTTTAGAGCATTTTCTGTCATATATATTTTAGTTTAATTGAGCATTTTTTAAAGATTTTATTTTTATTTATTTTAGAGAAAAAGAGAGGGGAGGGGGGGCAGGGAGGAAGGGAGAGGGACAAGCAGACTCTGTGGTGAGCACCGAGCCCCACTTGGGGCTAGATCTCATGTCCCTGAGATCATGACCTGATCCAAAACCAAGAGTCGGCTGTTTAACAAACCGAACCACCCAGGCTCCCCTAATTGAGCATTTTTAATAAAGAGTATAGTTCTTTTTTCAATTTATTTATTTATTATTAATATATTATTATTCCAAATTAGAGGATGATTTCTAAAGGTTGTTATGAATCAACATGACAATTACCAGCAGCAGAACATCTCCAAATGGACCATAGGGAGTGGCAGACCCAGAGGCAGGTCAGCTTGTGGAAGAGAAATTGATGTTGTCTTCCATATTCATTACTTGTCTGGTTTTCATATGATGAATAAACAGATGAGTCAGTTTCTCTTTTTCTAAGGGACTTTACATGATTAGGGTCAGAAACTCAGCAAAGAAAAATCTTCCCTGGTTTTATAATGGTGAGCTGATGAGATGCCGTAGTGATTCATTTTAAAGGTGCTGGCTATTTTCAAACAACTGCTGAGAGACCTTGCTGTTCCCTGAACTTGGGAGGCTGGTTCTAGCACATGCACAAATTCTGCTTGCCATATGAGCAAAAGTGAGATCATACGGGTTGATGCTGGCAGAGTCTCTGAGAGTGCAGTAATTCATGCTGTCAGTTACTATCAGCAGCAATTTGCTTCTGGATTGGTTCCTGTGAGCACTCATGTGAGTATTCTGCACAAAGGACCAGAGTGCAATATTCTCTTGGATTTCAGGGACTTAGTGCAGTTTCAACATATAATCAAAAGTGCCACGTAGTTCACCACCTCGCATTTTTTTTTAAAGAGACAGAGGCTTAAAATTGGATTCCTTTCTTGTCTCCAAAAAAGGAAGTTGATGGCGATGTGGATCTATCTTTAGAAATCTGTTGGTGCATTAAATGTCATTCCAGTATCTCTACAATAATAAAAATCAAAACTTTGCTTATTCACAAAACTTCACTTATTAGATTCAACTCACATATATGATCAACTCTTTTTTTTTTTTTAAAGATTTTATTTATTTGACAGAGAGAGACACAGCGAGAGAGGGAACACAAGCAGGGGGAGAGGAAGAAGCAGGCTTCCCGCAGAGCAGGGAGCCTGATGCGGGGCTCGATCCCAGCATCCTGGGACCATGACCTGAGCCAAAGGCAGATGTTTAACTGACTGGGCCACCCAGGCGCCCTGATCAACAATTTTTTTTTTAAGATTTTATTTTTATTTATTTATTTGTCAGAGAGAGAGAGAGAGAGCACAAGCAGAGGGAGGAGCAGGCAGAGGAAGAAGCAGGCTCACTGCCGAGCAAGGAGCCCAATACAGGACTCGATCCCAGGACCCTAGGATCATGACCTGAGCCAAAGGCAGATGTTTAACTGACTGAGCCACCCAGGCATCCCTATGATCAACTTTTAATTACTGTAGGGCAAATATATTGGGAAATGAAAAGTTCCCTCGAATTGTTTAGTATTGTAATAGTATATTCCGCCAAATTAAGTACAATTTCCACGAAATTCTATGTCAGAAAAGTTTGGATGCTGCAGCCCTAGCTTAAAGGCACATTGTCAAAGAATCTCTGCGGGGACACCTGGGTGGCTCAGTCGGTTAAGCACCTGACTCCTGATTTCAGCTCAGGTCATGATCTCAGGGTCCTGGGATCGAGCTCTTGCGTCTAGCTCCATGCTCAGTGTGGTCTGCTTGAGATTCTCTCTCTCTCCCTCTGCCCCTCCCCCCAAGCTTGCTCCCATTCTCTCTGAAATATGTAAATAAATAAAATCTTGAAAAGAAAATAAAGAATCTCTGCAAAACAATATAACTTCACTGAGTTCCAAATAACTTTAAGATATTAATAGCATTCTTGTTACCAATGTAGCCACTAGTCTCTTTCTATTTAATTAATATTTACTATTGAGAATCCATAGGATTCAGGGTTATGGAGCAATCCTGATCAGAAGGGGTTTAGGAGGAAGGAAAAGACACTCCCTGTGCCTGAGAAATGGTAGTTTAGTTTCACTCAGAAAAGTGAAAAATATACCCAGTCGCAAGTGTCACTGTCAACACGTATATCTTCTTTTGTATTAATCTATAATCTCTTGACTGTTTCCAGTTGAAAAATTACTTCCATATTGTATCAAGCTCAAAAATCCTCAAAACCTTGGTATCTTACTTGATTAACATTACTCAGCCATAAAAAAGGATGAGATTGTGCCATTTGCAACAATGTGGATGGACCTAGAGGGTATTATGCTAAGTGAAGTCAGTCAGACTGAAAAAAACAAATACCATGTGATTTCACTTATATAGGGAATCTAAAAAAAATGAATAAACAAATAAAAAGCAGAATGAGACCTATAAATACAGAGAACAGATTGATGGCTGCCAGTGGGGAGATGGGGGCGGGGCTGGGCAGAATGGGTGAAGAGAAGTGGGAGATACAAGCTTCCAGTTATGGATGAATAAGTCACATGAATAAAAGGCACAGCATAAGGAGTATAGTTAATGATACTGTAATAGCATTGTATAGTGACAGTAGCTACACTTGTGGTGCATAATGTATAAACCTATAGAATCACTATATTGTACACCTGAAACTAATGTAACATTGTGTGTCAACTATACTCAATAAATAAATAAATAAATAAATAAATAAAGTCTTTGTCAGATAACCAAAAAAAAAAAAAGGATTTCTTATGTTTATTATCTACCTTCCTCTACCTCTAGAATATAGACTGAATGAGGGAAGGGATTTCTGTTTCTTCACTGATGTATTCCCAGGGCCTGGAACAGTGCATGGTGCATGGGAGGCACTTAACAAAAATGTGTTGAATGAATGAATAGTGTCCTATTATTCAGCCTAAAGTCCTACCTCTTTAATAAGTCTTATCATTCCCTCTGTTATTGGCTTCTGCTCATTCTGCTGGCATCCTCTCTCTCATCACTTTACTTCTTGTGCTATATAATTCAGTCAAATGCAGATTGTATGCAGTTTCTTAGATGTACCATGTACTGTCTCCCTGGAGGCCTTTGCACATGTTCCTCCATTTAGAAGACTTCTCTCCTACTCCCTTTCTCCCTTCTCTGGGAAACTTCTCTTTGTTCTTCAGTCTCTTATTTCAGAGAGTGGTCTCCAAAACAGAGCTAGACGGGCTTTTAGTACCCTGTGATTTCCATAGTAGCACTTACCATATGGACGGTCATGGCTATACAGCAGTGACATAACTAGCGGCATAATGATATTTGTGAAATTATCCATCAGTATTTAGGCTTCAGAGGAGCTCATAAAGAAATTAACATTATCCTCTTAGAACTGGCATAAAAATATTTTTAAAAAATAATCAGGATACACTGGAATAAAGTCACAACACTGTGAGAAAACCATCACATCTCTAAAACTATTGAGTGGAAGCATCACTCCAGACTAATGATTAAAACATAAATAAGCAGCATCTGTGTGAAAGCTAATAGATTGTTCCATAGATTCTTGCTATTTAAATCTCAGCAAAATGTCACTTCCTCAGAGGGGACATCACTGATTATCCCATGGAAAGCTACCCTGGTCATTTTCTAACCCATTGCCCTGCTTATCACCTTCCTTGCAAGTCTCTCTCTTTGATATTGTCTTAATCATTTCTGTGTTTACTAGTTTATTTTCAGTTCTCCCCTCTAAATGATAGTCCATGAAAACAGGACCTTGTGTGTCTTGTTCAGTGCTTTTTATTCCTAGAAACTAGATGAGTGCTTGGCATTCTAGCAGATGTTCAATAAAAAAATTTTTTTAATGAATGTGCAACAAAGAACCTCAGAAGAAAAGCAATTACCATCTTGGCTAGTAGGATGGTTTCGGTGGCACTGGTTGCTCAGAAAAAAAGAAAACCCCTTGCATTTCACCAAAAATTTACAGGTACCAGTACAAATTACCAGTTTGCAATTAAATATTGTTCCGTCTCAGAGTAAAATTTCCTGTCCAGTAGGGCAATTTCATCCAGTTTTAGGAGAAACTATTCTTTTCATAATATGAAATTAGTAAAGCACTTTAAAAAGCAATCTTGGGGTGCCTGGCTGGCTTAGTCAGAAGAGCATGAGACTCTTGATCTCAGGGGTTGTGAGTTCAAGCCCCATGTTGGGTGTAGAGATTACTAAAATAATAATAATAATAATAATAAATAAACTTAAAAAAATTCCTTATCAATACCATTATTCCAGTGATAATTCTTCTTGTACTTTTTTTGCAAATTGTGCAAGTTGTAGGTCATAGTACAGAACACATTTGACATTCATGCAGACTAATACCCCAGACCCTTTTTTTTTTTTTAAAGATTTTACTTATTAATTTGACAGAGAGAGACACAGCAAGAGAGGGAACACAAGCAGGGCGAGTGGGAGAGGGAGAAGCAGGCTTCCCGCAGAGCTGGGAGCCCGATGCGGGGCTCGATCCCAGCACCCTGGGATCAGGACCCGAGCCAAAGGCAGACGCTTAACGACTGAGCCACCCAGGCACCCCCTCCAGACCCTTTTTAAATCCCACAACTGCAAATAACATAACACAGAATTTCTACCATTTTAGGTACTGCATTATATCCAGTATAACACCTCAATCTTATCAGTTCTGGTACAGTAGACCTTTGTCACTCTTTGTAACCATCCTGAATCTTTTGGACATTTTTCCTAAATATGAGGAATCTCAAGCTTTTTTGTCATACTTCCACAAAGTGGAAGCCAGAAACTCACTTTCCCAGACTCTAGCTGTCTATATCACTACTACTACCAATAAGAAACATCCATATGCAACTTGGATTCTTAAGAGAACACTGTGAATTCATAAGCAGAAACCATCTAAAAATTCATTTTCTGGTTAATGTAGTTGGATAGGTGCCCAGGTTTGGGGGCAGCATGGTAGAAATTCTGGCATCCACTGACCAGAATCAGCAAGGGAAGTTATGGTGTCTGTGTCCAGCAATGATGGTAGTGTGGCTTTTGCTGGAGAAATCAGTAGTGTTCTTTAGGCATTGTTCCTGAATGCATGGCCTCTAAGTCTGATTCTTTGGCTCTTCCAGAGAATCTATGAACCACACGATATCCTCTAATAAATTCCTCTTCTGCTTAAACTAACTAAAAAGAGATTTGTTATTTGCAACTTAAACAGATGAAAATATCTGAACTATTATTCTCTCTGTGTTTTTTAATTTATTCTGAAATATTTAAGACATGCACAAAGGCCATTTCTTTTTTAGCCCTAGAACTTTTTCTTACACATCCATTACTGGAGGTAGCAGTTGGCCTTCTTCCTGCAGAAAGATGTTCATCACTTCACAAGCATAAAAGCCTATAAACTGAGATGGAAGGGCACTAGACTGGTGATGGTACTCATTCACTTGCTATGAGACTTGCTCCTACATCCCAGCTTCATGTTTGGAATTCATACTTTAGACACACTGGATTACTACAAACCAAGTGCATTTGGGACACCAATGAATGATCTAGAATATTATGTTCAATAATCCCAGTGGTCTAGACTACAAATACAAAACCTGTAATTATGTCTATTAATTTCCTAGAAATCTGAATTCATGAATGAGGATAAGAAATTTGGGCCTTGCATGATCTAGCTCTTGTCTACACTGTTCAAATCAACCCCATGATTTCCAATGCTACTCTTCAGTTAAGCTATCATTTTTTTAAGATTTATTTATTTATTTTAGAAAGAGAGTGTGCATGAGTGGGGGGGGAGGGGCAGAGGGAAAGAGAGTGAGAGGGCAAGCAGACTCCCTACTGAGCGGGGAGTCTAATGCAGGGCTTGATCTCAGGACTCTGAGGTCATGACCTGAGCCGAAAACCAAGAGTTGGACACTTACATGACTGAGCCACCAATGTGCCCCTCTTCAGTTAAGCTACCTTGATTTAAATGTTCAACAAATTTTTCTCTAAGCTTTTTCAAAATAAATTCAATTATTTAAAAATACAACTCAGAAGCCTTCCCTTCTAAGAGAAGATATCTATATAGAACATTAAGTCATTTGCTTTGGTGGCCCCTGGTTAGCCTGTCAAAGTAGGAAGCTGCCTAGGACACAGAAATCAGGGCATGACCTAGAGGACACACACTGCTGTAGGGATGGGCAGATGCACTGCTGTGCTAAAGCAAACTCATTCTGGCCCAAGAGAGCTGACTGTTAAATTTTCAGGAATTTTTCAAATTATTTGTGAAACACTGCCATTATTAAAAATTAAATTATAGAAATTTCCTTACATCATAAACAAAAATGGACTCAAAATGGATGAAAAACCTAAATGTGAGACAGGAATCCATCAAAATCCTAGAGGAGAACACAGACAGCAACCTTTTTGACCTCGGCCATAGCAATTTCTTACTAGACACATTGCCAGAGGCAAGGGAAACAAAAGCAAAAATGAACTATTGGGACTTCATCAAGATAAAAACTTCTGCACAGCACAGGAAACAATGAACAAAGCTAAAAGGCAACCCATGGAATGGGAAAAGATATTTGCAAATGACATATCAGACAAAGGGCTAGTATCCAAAATCTATAAAGAACTTATCAAACTTAACACCCCAAAAACAAAAAATCCAGTTAAGAAGTGGGCAGAAGACATGAACGACATTTCTCCAAAGAAGACATACAAATGGTTAACAGACACATGAAAAAGTGCTCAACATCACTCATCATTGGGGAAATCCAAATCAAAACCACAATGAGATACCACCTCACACCAGTCAGAATGGCTAAAATTAACAAGTCAGGAAACGACAGAAGTTGGGGAGGATGCAGAGAAAGGGGAACTCTCTTACACTGGTGGGAATGCAAACTTGTGCAGCCACTCTGGAAAACAGCATGGAGGTTCCTCAAAAAGTTAAAAATAGAACTACCCTACAACCTAGCAATTGCACTACTAGGTATTTATCTAAAGGACACAAACATAGTGATTCTAAGGGGCATATACACCCCAGAGCTTATAGCGGCAATGTCAACAATAACCAAACCATGGAAGGAGACCAGATGTCCATCGACAGATGAATGGATGATGAAGATGTGGCATATATATATATATGTATATGTATATATGTATGTATACACACACACACACACACACACAGCTTGGAATATTACTCAGTCATCAAAAAGAATGAAATCTTGACATTTGCAATAATGTGGATGGAACTAGAGTGTATTATGCTAAGCGAAATAAGTCAGTCAGAAAAAAACAAATATCATATGATTTCACGGATATGTGGAATTCAAGAAACAAAACAGATGAACATAGGGAGAGAGAAGGAAAAATAAGATAAAAACAGAGAGGGAGAAAAACCATAAGAGACTCTTAATTACAGGGAATAAACTGAGGGTTGCTAGAGGGAAGGTGGGTGGGGAATAGGATAACTGGGTGAGGGTATTAAGGAGGGCACTTGATGTAATGAGCCCTGGGTGTTATATGCAAATGTTGAATCACTAAATTCTCTCTCTGAAACCAATACTACACTACATGTTAACTAACTTGAATTTAAATAAAATCTTGAAAGAAAAGAAAAAAAGAAAAAGAAAAGGGATGGAAGGAAGGGAGGGAAGCAAGACTGGAGGGCAGACTTGAGGCATAAATGGAAACAACCCATACAATTGATTCTTACATTATGTAACTCTTTAACATTCTTTTAAAGATTTTATTTATTTATTTGACAGACGGAGAGAGGGCACAAGGAGTGAGAGCAGCAGAGGGAGAGGGAGAAACAGGCTCCCTACTGAGCAGGGAGCCCGATGTGGGGCTCAATGCAGGGCTCAATCCCAGGACCCTGGGATCACGACCTGAGCCGAAGGCAGATGCTTAACTGACTGAGCCACCCAGGTGCCCCTCTTTAATATTCTTAATAGTCCAGCTCTACCCACCCCTCCCTGCCACCCTCCCCCCACACACACACACATCTTCCCCAGGGAACAGGGCACTCAGCCCAGCTGTGGCTCAGGTTTCTGCTCTATCCTCCTCCATTTCATTTGTCTTCCCTTACCACCAACCCAAAGACAATGTCTCTTTAGCTGGAGGAAAAAAGACTGAGGAATCTGATGAGTTGTCAAGATTTCCACTAGCAGTTTATCCTCTCCTATCACCCACTTGCCTGAGCCCTCTCAGAGTCCTCCCTTTCTCCTCAACCACTTCCAATCTTCTCAAAATCAAAATATTTATAACCACTAAATGACAGCGACTTCAGTACAGAACCACCTCTACATCTCTTCCAAGAAATCCCAATTTTCATGTTCTAGCCACTACCAAGGCTCCATCAGCCTTCCTCACACCAGTCCAGGACCATTCCAGGATCTATTTGCCAGTACAATACCTGGTACTTCTGCCTAACTGACAGACTCAGTGCAAAAAGAGAAAGAAAAATGGAAAATATCAGATCCAGGCTTATGGCATTTGTTCACATTATTGGCCAACCCAAGGCATGACAGTAACCAGGAACAGTTTCTTTCCTTCCTTCTTTCCTCCCTCCCTCCTTTCTTTCTTTCTCTTTTTCTTTCTTTCTTTTCTTTCTTTCTTTTCTTTCTTTCTTTTCTTTCTTTCTTTCTTTCTTTCTTTCTTTCTTTCTTTCTTTCTTTTCTTTCTTTTCTTTTCTTTCTTTTCTTTTCTTTCTTTCTTTCTTTCCTTTCTTTCTTTCTTTCTTTTCTTTCTTTTCTTTCTTTCTTCTTTCTTTCTTTCTTTCTTTCTTTCTTTCTTTCTTTCTTTCTTTC